>NC_133650.1:166569012-166869005 GCF_009905375.1 Apium graveolens | reverse complement strand
GCCACATATCACATATCGTATATTAATACCAAATAACATCATATACACCATAATGCCACACTAGGCTTGGATGATCTCGACTCACCACTTAAGTTACTTGGTCGCTAACTAAACGAAGTCTTCGAATTTGGGCTTCCTAACTCAATGTGCCTTTCCTAAATTATCCAAAACCTATTGACCCTCACTTGTGCCTTTTGTTCTACTGACCTTATACTATCTTACAACTATGGTGGTCGACCTAATACTCACTTCTAAGTGTCCTAAAACTATGTGATAAGTGAAAGTGCTCACTGGTGCAAATTTCAGAATGGTAACTAAGGTTTCTTGAGTGCATTAGACACTCTTAAACTACAAGTTTTTCTTCAAAATTTTTACACAAGACTCTCCTGACCTAAGGGCATCTCACAAGCTTGATGTGGCTCAAAGGCCTGGCTTGGGCCTTCTTGGGCCTAAGCTAAAAGTCCAAGGTACCCCTGTTTTTCTGGGCAGAAAATGCCCTGACTTGAATTAACTTGTGACACATGGTTCTAGCTCATATCCTATGAACTATGGTTGGAAAAACTTCTCTGACATACCCTCTAACTAAGGCCCAATTGGGCCTAATGAGGGCCTACCCATGACATGGCCAAATCTCCCTATTTCTAAGTTGCAACAAAACTGTCCCCTGCTGGACAGATTTTGTTATTCTACTTGTGCACCTAACCAAATGACATGCAAACCTCCAACCAACTCCTAAAACCTATTATATACTCCCCATACTAACTTCTGGTGGCTTGGGCCTCAAAGTGCACATCAATGACATGGTCAAAACTCACTCTAAACCTCAGGGTACTAAACTGATTTTTCTGCAGAAACTATAACTCTCATTTTCCAAGGTTTTGACTTGACAAACCCAATTATCAACAACTAAATACTTAAACCAAGACTTATACTTGGTATTCTACTGAACTAACTCCCTTTTTCTCAAAATACCCTTGGTGAGATCATCCTTACCTATGGTGCAACTATGGCAAAATAAAAGAGACTACTCTTTACAAATCACAAACCTTTATGCTCTTGAAGCAACAAGATATATATATATATTTATTTTTTTTTTATAAAAGATAACCACGAATTATTACCATGCAATAAGAAGTATAAATCAATATTAATACATTATTCCTACTGAAATTAAGGCTCACTAACAACCATGAATCTAAATGATCAAAACTTCCAAAAAAAATCAAAAGTGATTTGCATGCATGCATGCTTTCGGATCTTTCAAGCCAAATCAACATGATTTCCAAATAAATTTTTATCATAATTCAACATGCAAGCCTAACATGGATTACAACTAAATGATCAACTAGCATGCAAAAGGATTTTATCAAGATTTTACTACAACATTCATGTTATCATCACAAAATACACAAAAATGTTAACAAGGCAACAAAACACCATCCATTCGGCTCCTATCAAGTCATGGCCGAATGGATTAGGGTAAAAACAGCATTCGCATAAGTGTAACACTCTTATGTCTAGCCATTCTTGACCCTATGATACTATAACTCATGGTGAAAGCCTTAGATTCACAAGAATCAAGGAGGTTCACTTTGAGTTTAACAAAAACATCACCATGCAAGGTCAAAACATAGGTTTTTCACTCTAAACTTTTGAAATATATAAGAATAACATATAGGGAGTAAAATTACTTGAATATAAGATGATTGTTTGGGTGAAAGAATGAAGAAATGAAGGGGATGGAGGGCCTCGGCTATGGGATGGCCGAGAGGGAGGGTTGAGCCGAGAGGGAGGGAGGAGAAAAGGGAAGGGTGGAGTGAAAATGGAGTGATCATCACTTTAGTTTTGTTTTTATGTCTTTGACTAGGCTAAATGTGAGTGGATTTAGGAAATGACAAGAGTAACCCTCTAGCTAAAGTTAGGCAAATTTGCATGCAAGGTCAAGGAGGTAATTTGGCTAGCAAAATGTGAGTTAGTGGGGTGGAGAATGTCTTCTTTGCCCTTTGGTTAAATAGAAGAGAGTTTGCATGCAAGGTTATTCATGTAATTTAATAATTATGACAACTAAAATTTATAATGATTTATTTTTATAAAATAAAATACAAGTTCAAAAATTATAAAATTTCTACCATAAATTAACTTGTATTTTTAGAGACTTTATAAAATCATTTTCACAATTTGTGTACAAAATGTCTTTTAAAAGAAAATTTTTCCAAAGCTTAGAATATTCCTTATAAATCAAAAATAAAGAAATTAAATAAATTCTTGCTTTGAAAAATCATATACTACCCAAAGCAAATTTATAATGCAGAAATTTTCACTCACACAAACGTACAAGCATTGAATATATTTTTATTTAACTTAATATTATTCACAAATAATATTACATAAAATGCCGGTCGTAACATTTTTGGCTCTACAGATGAAAAACTTTGCAAAAAGTTTGCCAAATTGATGCAAAGTAAGTATGAAATAAGCATGATGGGAGAACTAACCTTCTTTCTTGGTTTGCAAGTTAAGCAAGTTAGTGATGGAATATTCATTAGTCAAACTAAATACATTTATGATCTTTTAAAGAAGTTTGATCTAATGGATTGCACATCTGCAAAAACTCCCATGGCCACTGCAACTAAGCTTGAATTAAAAACTACTGAAAAGTCTGTGGATATTTCAAGTTATAGTGTCATGGTTGGCTCACTTCTGTACTTAACAGCTAGTAGGCCAGATATAATGTTTGCTACATGTCTTTGTGCTAGATTTCATGCTGATCCTAGAGAATCTCATTTAGTAGCTATTAAGAGAATTTTCAGATATCTCAAGGGAACACCAAAACTTGGCATTTGGTACCCTAGAGATTCTGGTTTTGATTTAACTGGTTATTCAGATGCAGATTATGCAGGTTGTAGAATTGATAGAAAAAGTACAACAGGAACCTGTCAATTTCTAGGAAACAAGCTTGTGTCCTGGTTCAGTAAAAAGCAAAATTCAGTCTCTACTTCTACAGCTGAAGCTGAATATATTGTTGCTGGCAGTTGCTGTGCACAAATTCTGTGGATAAAAAACCAATTGCTAGACTATGGTCTGCAAGTGGAAAGGATTCCTATTTTCTGTGATAACACAAGTGCAATTGCCATGACTGAAAATCCAGTATAGCATTCAAGAATAAAGCACATAGACATCAAGTAACACTTTTTAAGGGAACATGTAATGAATGGTACTATGGAACTACTACATTTTGTTCCAAGTGAAAAATAGCTTACAGATATAGTTACCAAGCCACTTGATGAATCCACCTTTTCAAGGTTGGTAAGTGAGTTAGGTATGCTTAATTACTCTTGAATCTTTACAGATAATTTGCAAGTTGTAATGTAGCTAGAACTCTAATTGATTTTTTAGTCTTGGTTGAAATTTTGGCTAAGTCAAAATTTACATCTCGACGGATGATCATTATCCATCGAGTTTGATCATCCGTCGATATACTATTTGTTAATAAAATCAATTATTTTTCTGGAATATTTTATGACTCGACGGATAACTGATTTATCCTCATCCGTTGAATTGTCTTATTTTTAGCCGTTGATTCTCTGAACATTATCCATCGAGTATACTTACAGTTTGTAAGCATAACACGACAGATAATTGATGGAATGTTTACAGTTTATTTTTAAACGTCTATTTTGGGCAATTCTTATTGGTTACTTTATATTACTTTATTATTTTTTGACAGTTATTTTTGAGATAGTATAAAAGGCATAATTCATTTTCATTGCTTTTCTTCTATCTTTCTCAAATCATTTGCTCTAACTTCTCTCTTTCTCAAAAGCACTTACTCTCTCTCTGCAAGTTTTTACTTTCTAACAATGGCACCAGTCGTCAAGATCATGTCTGAAACTGGATTTATCTATGAGAAGAACAACTTCACTGCTCTTGTGAACAAGGGGATTCAACAGTCTGGCGACTACTACAAAATTATAGATTTTGTGAAGAACTGTAAACTCAACTATGCCATGTTGGAATCACCAACCATCTACTGTGAAGTTGTTGAAGAGATGTGGACGACTACAATATACAACTCAACTGATAAGACTATCACTTTCACTATTAAAGGTAAGGAATTCTGTATTAATAGTGATATTGTTAAAGCATTTTTCAAAATTCCTGATAATAATGTAACTTCACCATACACAAACACTGATATAGTTAATATGCTTAACTCCATGGGCTATGCAATCTCTATTTCTAAATTAACTGAAATTAGGAGGTTGGGTCTTAGGAAGGAATGGAGTTATCTATGTGATGTAGTTACTAAGGTATTCTCTGGTAAAATCAGTAATTTTGATTCAGTCAATATCTCTATGCTTAACATGATTTACATGCTAGATACTGATAAATTTTTTAACTTTATTGATCTTGTCATATTTGAGTTGGGGTTTAAGTTAGGGGAGCTAAATAAGAGGGGTAAAAATGTTTATTATGCTAGATTTTTAATGATGCTTGCTAACCACCTCTCTGAGGATATTGTGCTTGAGAACCCAACCAACAAATTAGATTATTGGGTTCAAGAAAGAAGAATCATTGCAGATTTGAACAGGGTAAACCATCACAAAGAGGTGCCACTCTTCTATTTTCCTGTTATGGAGGCACCTCAGGTAAGTGAGGTAAGTTCAACTGTCTCTACTCTTTCAGCCTCACAAACTTCTTTGCATTCCAGTGTAGCCATGGAAACTGTGTCCTTGACCCAACAGTTGCCTACCCAAGCTACCAAACCCAAAATTTCAAAAACAAAGTCAAAGAAAGCCCCCTCTGGTGTCTCTCAAAAGATGCCAGTTGTAAAATCCACCAAACCAAAAGAGGGGAGTGTGAAGGTGGGTAAGAAAGGTGAGGGACATGGTGAACATCAAAGAAACCGTAAGGATAAGGTTGGAGAGGTGAGTACTTTCCAGCCTAGCCACACTGCAGTTTCCCAACAAACTGCAGTGCTTAATAAGGATATAAGCTCATTACTAGTTGCATCCTCCCAAAAGGATGTGACTATTGAACAAAGCTCTCAGCCAAGGGCACAGGCCAAAAGGGTAAGGGACATAAGCTCACCCCAAACTTACACTAGAAAGAAGAAATCAAAGACCCTTAAGGATGCACAGGGTTCACACACTGTGCAAACTGGTGCCAAAGATACAGTCACTGCACCTTCTCAAAGTCAGGTTTATGTGGCTCCAATAAATGTGGAGTCACAGCCAAAATATTTAATAATAGAAGCACCTGAAACACCAAATTCTCCCACACACTCCTTGGATGTTGACATGATAAATACATCACTTCCAAATTTTCCATCTTTAACTTTCTTGGAGAAGCTAAAAATCCAAGCAAGTGAGCATCATCTTCTAGATGATTTGTTGGCTCACTTGCCATTTCTTTCTGAAACTGTTGAGACATCTGTGCCAAAATTCTCATCAATCTGCACAGAGTCCGCAATAGTTTCCACTCCAAACTCATTCATTTCTACTCACTCGATGGATATTATTCATCCGTCGAGTAGTGATTGTATCTCGACGGATAAGCTTAACAGCAGTTATCTGTCAGATAGTCAAACTGCTAACTCGACGGATATACCTTATATGTCGAGTGTCTCTGCACATCTTCAAAGTTCATCTATTATTACAAGTGCAGAAGACTTAGTGGTAGTACAGTCACTCCTAGGATTGAGGGAAGGGAGTGAAATGAGTGAGAGTCTGGGTTGCTCCCAAGAAAAAAAAGAGGAAAAGAGTGAACAAATGCAATCCATTTCTTCAGGATTGGAAAAAGTGAGTGTGAGGAGTCCCAACTTAGATGGTGACGGTGAGGGTGTGAGGGTGGGGAGCCAAGGTGAGACCTTGATACAACAAAAGAGATATCAAGAGAGAAATGCAGGTACAGGAGTGATAAGGGTGGAAACCATTGCAAGTGAGTCAATGAATGTCAATGATGCAGAAAGGGAAATGCTATTTCAGCAAGAATATCAAGCTGTTATAGATTCCATTTCCCTGGATGCTGAGACATTTACTCACCCTGTGACAACTTACCAAACTCTAGCCGTACAGGGCAATGAGGAGGCTGAAAGATTGCTGAACTTGGTACATACTACACAATCTTTACAAAGAGCAAAGGATGCAATCACTGCTATGCCTTCCAACATTGGCAGTGATTTTGAACTGGATGAGGCTTCTTTTGGGGATGCTGATGGGGATGATGAGGAAGACAGCATGGACATAAGGGAAGATGCAGCTGTTCCTTCCTGGATATTTACAAAAGAATGTTCCTACCCACATCTCCAATAAACACTATTCAAGCTAATTCATGACACCCAAGCAACCATTCAGGCATCTACTAATGCCAGGACAAAGAAGCTACTGACAGCAAATCTTGAAGCACTCCAGCTACATAAAATTCAAGCCCTCTAACACAGTCAAAGTGTGGATGTTATCAAGCAAGAAATTTCACAAGTCAAGCAAGATATTATAGAAAATATGGATGCTAGACTCCCTGCAACCAACATGACTGAAGTTGCTCAAAAGCTAAGAAATGAAGCTGATCTCAATAGGAAAGTTGAGGCCATGGACTCAAGACTGTCTGCTCTCAACTCCCTCCCACACAATTTGATGATAACAAAAAGGGGGAGAAAAGCTCAAGTGAGGGGGAGAAGCAGCTTAACATTCAAGTTAGCAAAGTAATTGTTCCTACAATTGCTTTCACCAAGCCACCAACTACAGACATCATTGATCTGATTAATGAAGCAGCAGCCACATTGAGAGCAGCTGAAAAGAAGCAGTTGAGTCCAATCAACTGGGAAAAAATTGATGAGGATATACAAAAGAAGTTTGGGCTAGCAAAGAAGCCAGAAAAATCATCCATTCATCACTCTCAAGTCATGCAAATCTCTGTGAATGAAATGAGCATGAATAATCTTGAAAGAGGACAACCATCCTGCATCAAATCTCCAAAGGCTAAGCTAATTTTGAAGCCAAGGGTGAAGTATCCAAAATATTCACTAAAGAACCCCTTGGACATAGTGTATGAGACACCAAAGCCTGATGAAAAGAAGCTATTGGCTAGGTCTAAAATATTCTACAAGGATCCAGCTGATTCAGCATTGAAGAAAAGAATTGTTAAAGTTTTCAGGAATGGTAAGGAAATTTGTGTGGTGGCTGGACACCCTCAATTTGCTGAAGAAAAGAGAGAAGAAAAGGCAAGGTTGAAGCAAGAAAAGAAGTAAGCTGATCTAGATGCTAAAAAGGTCAAACAAAAGAAGGAGCAAGCTGCCCGCAAGGGTTGGCTCAGTTGGTTAAAGAGAGGAAAACTATCCTCTTGGTCACAGGTTCGAATCCCACGGGAGGAGAATTTATGATTATGCCTCCTGAGTCAGATCCTGTCGCTTAAATGCGGTTTACCTTGGTTCACGTGGTTTGCAGGCTATTGCGTCAGTCCGTAGGGTTTACCCAGTGCGCACCCGAAGGGTAGCGGCTGTGGGTTACCTACGATAAAAAAAAAGGAGCAAGCTGCTATCTTGGCCAAGTTACAAGCTGTAAAACCCTCACAACAAATTTCTGCACAACCATCTAAAATTGTTGAATCTCAAGATCAAGAAATGCAAAATGCACCTCCACAGATAAAGAAGCCAATGTACAAGAAAAGAATCAAGAGAAAATTGGACTTCGGTGATGAGGAGATGGAAGGGTACTTTCCCAAAGAGTCTACATCTGCAACAACTCAAACATCCATGCCCTCTGTGGCACATGGAGAATTCAAGATAGATCCATCCAAGAACTTTCATGGTGAACCTATCATTCCAAAGGATGAGCCAATAGACTGGGATAGTCTACCAAAACCTGAACTTAATCTACCTCAATTCATGAAGCCAAAGAAGACAAAGACCAGAGCAGTCAAGAAAGTGAAGCCCTCAACTCTTAGATCCAAGTCCCTAACCAAAGCTCAAACCAAAGTCAACAAGGGAAACATCATGTACATCTGTGATATCAAGGAATTCTCAGATTTAAACCTCTATCTAGATGAACTAGAAGAAGTCAGAGGGATTGATGCTTACAGGAATCTACCTGAAAGGTTAGTATTGAAGTACAAGGGAGGAAAAGAGATGCAGTGGCCACTTTACATGATCCTTCAAGAAAGCCAATCTGTGCTGACAAAGGTTTCTTCATCCTTCAAGAAGAACTTTGGATTCAATGTGATAGCTAGAAGACTTGTTCTAAAGAAGATTGAAGAACTGAGGAGTGTTAGAGCCAAAGATGCACTCCCAAAGCCTCTAACTATTCCTTACACAGGGAGTAGAGTGCATCTAAGGCCCTACTGGCTGATGGAATTCATGGATGATAAAGGAGTTAGAAGATTCTTCAGATTAGAAGACCAATTGAGCATCTCTAGTAATGAGACTCTTTTAGAAATGCAAGAAATGTTAAATCTCTCAGAATCTGATGAACTGGAATTCCACAGACAGCTCCAAAATCAGATAGAAGAAAACAACAGAAAGCTTGGAAAGAGATCCAGATCTTCAAGGAAATAGATTAATCTGCTCAGGCTAGAGAAGCACCTTGAAAATGACTGAGCAAATCTTTGTACATCTTGTTAATTGAAGTACTTTACAGTTTTATCTACTTCCATTTAAATTTGTATTTTTAGGGTGTTTTGTTATCATCAAGTTTCTCTTAATTTATGGCTACAATTCTAGTAGACATAAATTAGGGGAGATTGTTGTGAATATGTTATGAACTTGATGATTTCTTTAACAAAACACCTTAGTAGATTTAACTTTGTGAAAAATGTAGCACTCGGCAGATAAGGAATATAGTCCCGACGGATGACTCAATATAGTCCCGACGGATGATGATTTGTTATCCATCGAGTGAGTAGCTTGTGTAATAATTATTCATGAAGCATATTTATGCAAACACCTTTGTTTAGATTCTATAGTAGTATATAAGTCATGTTGACTTTAATTAGATATGCAGAATAGTTTGATTAATTGTACATAGATGATGTCTTGTAATTCTGCATGAATGAAATGAAGTCAAGTGTCAAATAGCTACCCGACGGATAAACAACAATGCTACTCGACAGATGATCAACACGGCAACCTGACGGATGATCATGTACCTGACGGATGATCAATTCAAACATCTGTTGATAGTGACAACACAGTCACATGCATCTAGTGTATGCTAAAGGAATGTGGAAGCCTATTCAACTGGTTTTTTTGAGAACAAAGAAGCATTGCCATTTCCATGCTATTATGAAGATATTCAGAGATGCTGAAATAGAGTAGTGAAACAGCATAGTATTAGACTTGATAGGTTGTGTTTTATTATCTTGTCTTATTACTGTGTAATCTTGGTGATATATAAACCAAGAGTAGCAATTAGAACGGGAATGAGACTAAGCAATATATTTTCTCAGAGAAACAACTCTAAGATGTATCCTTAGTATTTCTCTGTAAGTTTAGTTGTTCTTATTGTTGTAAACAGCTGTGAGCTATTCAAGCTTTACAGGGTTCTCTTGATATATATATATATATCTCTGGTTGATACATTCTAATCCACCAGAAAGTTTTAAAGACTTGTTTTTTTATTACTTTGTGTTTTTATTCATATTTACCTTATTATTCCGCACTTTGCAAATCAAAACACTGTCATATATATATATATATATATATATATATATATATATATATATATCTTAAGTTAGAACATTTTATATTTCAGAAAAAGTTTCAAGAATTCCATTCAACCCCCCTTTGTAATTCTTGTTGCATTGTTAGGGACTAACAAAATCACTTGTTGTAGTCTCTGGATTTGAGTTATGTTGCTCTCCCTCAATATATGCTTCAGTGTCAGAAGAATTTCCACTGTTATGTAGAACCTCAGAGCTTTGAGTGATATCAGGACTTATTGTCTCAGAGTCAGGATTTAAAAGTTCAGCACAAAGTACTTCATTTTCAAATCTCAATTTGTCATGGTCATTTGTATATTCTAGACCTGTTATCTTCTTGTCATAAAAAGATACATGTATAGATTCCATGACCATTCTTGTTCTCAGATTGTAAACTTTGAAGGCTTTTGTAGTCAACGGATAACCCACAAATATTCTTTCATCAACTTTTAGATCAAACTTGGTCAGCTGCTCCGAATGAGTTTTGAGAACAAAACATTTACAACCAAAAATATGAAAGAACTTCAAATTTGGCTTATTTCCCTTCACCATCTCAAATGATGTTTTTCCATGCTTGTTGATCAATGTTGTATTTTGTGTAAAGCAAGCAGTTTGCACAGCCTCAGCCCAGAAGTAGATAGGCAATCTTGCTTCCTCTAGCATGGTTCTTGCAGCTTCTATCAGAGTTCTATTCTTTTTTTCAACAACTCCATTTTGTTGTGGAGTTCCAGGAGCAGAAAACTCTTCTTTTATCCCCTTGAGTTTGCAGAACTCTTCCATAAAGCTGTTCTTGAATTCAGTTCCATTATCACTTCTGATGATCTTCACTTTGTATATTGATCCTTTTTCTAGCTCCCTCACATGAATAAGAAGAATGGATGGAAATTCATCCTTGGTGTCCAGAAAATACACCCATATGTATCTTGTATATTCATCAACAATTACGGGTGCATACCTCTTCTTGGTAATTGACATAACATTCACTGGACCAAGTTGTCCTCTGCGTGATAAATCTCGTCCAAGCTTCTTGACCCACAAACCGATAATATTTTGGAGGCCACTCCAGTTTCTTCTTTTTTTCAACATATGGCATCACGTGTTTAGTTGTTAAATCATTTTTAAACTTTCTCCACTTCTCTCCTGCAGACTTAAGCACCATAGCCTCACTTTCCGGAGCAACTTTAAATGTACCCTATGGACAATAAAATACACAAATTTACAAGGGTTAGATAGTAGTACTAAAAAAAGTTATGTGTGTCAACTGTAATTTAATACCTTAATATCTAGCCATAATTTATCTTTCAATTCCCGATCCACATTTGGCTAACTTTCAATGTCGATAGGAATCATAGTCCTTTCCAGGTGCCCTATGTATGACTGTAAGGTACACCTAGTATCTCCGAGAGGAACTCGAAACTCATTGTATCTGATTTTAAATCTCTTGAACTGGGCCTTCCTTACCAATACTTTTTTAAGAGAGGAAACACCTTGTGCAGCTCCCAACCTTTTTTTGCAGAACTAGAATTAGTTGTCGTTTCTTGTTCAGATTATTGCTTTTCAGTTTGAGGTTCACTTGGTACTTGTCCATCCTGATCACAATGCTCTTTGACCTCCTGATCACTTGGTGCTTGTTCAGACTCTCTGACCTCTAGAACTATCCGTTTGGCATCTTTGGAACTGCCATTAACTTTTTTAGATTTGCTTTTGTTGGTTCTCTGTTTCTTTGCCATTTTGGTCCTTCACTCTGAATAATAAAACAAGAAAGCACTAGTAATTGGTTAAATGAAACTATACATGAATTAAAATACATTCAAAATTACATATACATGAATAAAAATGCATTCAAAATTACAACTGGAAAATTACAAAAAAAATTACAAGCTGAAAAAAATTATAACTGAAAATTATAAAAGAAAAATTACAAAAAGAAAAATGCATTAGTCACTATTGTTCATTTACTCAAAAAAATTACAAAAGAAAATTAAATATGCTGATTAAGTTACAACAAGCTGAAAGTACACAGAGCTAAATTATATGGATCATTTTTTCACCCAAATTTCCTCAATATTAGGCCTAATACTATGCGCAACATCTTCATTGGTCACATCACAAGAAGGGATGTTAGAGCAGAAGGGAGGATGTTCCATGATTGTGTAACCCAAATCATCGTCGTTATACAACTCTTGATAGTCTCGAGTTGTAAAAGTTAACACGATCAACCAAGTAGGATCAACCGGATCTTTAATGTAAAAAACCTGGTTGACTTGGTCAACAGAGACATATTTATCCCTCTTACAGCCTTGTCAATTGAAATCCACAATTATGAAGCCAAGATCGTTGATCTTTATGCCTTTATCATTCTCTGACCATTTACACAAGAAGAGCGGGGCTTTGAACTCATGGTAATCCAACTCCCATACTTCCAAGATTATGCCATAAAAGGTCATATCACTCTCAATGTGGTTTAAATCCTTCGTACTGGACACCTGGAATGCCTTAGCAACCACAAAAAATCCACTATTTTAATAAAATAAACGTACACGATATAGGGATACACTTCATCATTGTTTTGAAGGACAAGTAGATGAGCCTCATCCCACTCTTTTTCTTCCACGACCTTTATTATCGCCACATATAATGCACCAGATTCTTCTTTATTGCCTTGCGACAGTTGTACAAGTCTGCCTCATAAATTTTGTGCAGAATTCTACCGATTCTTCTTTAAGGTATCTTTCTAACATACAACCTTCAGGATAATATCAGTTTCATATGTAGCTCTTTAGAACTTTATTAAATCGTTCGAAGGCATACATCCATCTATAAATACCGATCCACATAAACGCACTTCTAGGACCAGGTGGACAATAAGATGTAACATAACATCAAAAAATGATGAAGGGAATATTTTTTCTAGATCGCACAAGGTTATTATAAATTCTGACTGCAATTTATCGAGTTTCGATATATCGACAACTTTGCTGCATAAAGCATTAAAAATGAAGCACAATCATATGATTGCGACCCTAACATTTTTCGAAAGAACGGATCGAAAGGCAACAGGGAGGAGTTGTTGGAGAAGGATATGGCAGTCATGGGACTAAATCCCGTATATCTTCAAATCAGACATGGATACACAATTTTTTATGTTTGATCCATGTCCAGAGGGAAGTTTTATAGACAAAAATGAGTTCAACACTTTCTTTTTTTGGGCCTTCGATAAAGTAAAAGGGGAAGGGGCAAATAGGTCTTCTTTTCTCCTACTTGAGGAGCTAAATCATGTCTAACACCCATATCAATCATATCACGATATGCCGCCTCACTACCTTTTGACTTTCGCATATTTAGTAACGTCCCAAGTAGATTCTTACACACATTTTTCTCGATGTGCATAACATCGAGACAGTGGCGAACATGATGATATTTCCA
Organism: Apium graveolens; assembly: GCF_009905375.1. Taxonomy (NCBI): domain Eukaryota; kingdom Viridiplantae; phylum Streptophyta; class Magnoliopsida; order Apiales; family Apiaceae; genus Apium; species Apium graveolens. The sequence goes on along the minus strand of NC_133650.1, from coordinate 166,855,886 downwards.
ATATTCTAACTCAAAAAAACAGATTTTTCTTTCATGGACATTCCACCTTCTTCGACTTCTTCACCTCTTTTCCAAAACAAAAATTAATTCATGTTTGTGGTTGAATAAGTTGGAAAACCTTGAGTTTATGGACTAATGTGGTATGGTTTAGGTGAGGTTTTGTTGTATAGATGGTTATGAGTTGGTTGGTGGTTATTTGGAGTGGTATAAACATTGGTAATCGCATAAACATAGCCATCGTAATGCCCGATTTACCTTAGACTATTTTTGTTTTTAACTTTAGGACCCGTGAACTCCCTGTAAGATGCTGACCTTTTCCATTTTCATATAGTTCATGTTACGAGCTTCGTTTTGATATGTCGTTTGCCTAAATCTGAGTTACGAGCGATGAGAAATGACCATTTTAAGTAACGACATTTCGCGAGCGAACCCCAAAACCTTGAGTAACTTTGAGACCATAATTGACACACTTAAATGATTAATCGAAACACGAGAGAATTATTTCAAGTGAATAAGGAAGCTAGTAAAGTTCTCGCGAAAGAGTCGCCTTAAAATTCGTGACGGTTAATTTATTAAAATTGGTGGGGCCGAGGGTACGCGAGCGATAAATGCAAATCGATAAGCATATAAGCGACCGTAAGCGACCGTTAGGGTATGAGTGAGTTTTGACTAGTTTCTTAAGTGACCGTGGTCTAATTCCGGATTATCTTGTTGTTCATAGGTTACCGGACCCACTCTAAGCTTAAGTCTATCCAGGAACACTCAGGCAAGTTTTCTACCCGTTATACTGTTGTTATGATGTAATATATTGATGCATTAATCTTGAGATAAGTGCATGGTTATTATTAGCAAATTCTTGCGATATATTGGAGTATGTTGATATATATATATATATATATATATGCATGCCTGTTTCGTAGTCTTGATATTTCATTGTCGATTCAATTGTTATAAACTGCATAATACCTATGCTAGAGATAGGCATTATTTGCGTATACCCTTAGTATAGGGGACCCAATGTTGAACATTTTCCTAAAACCAGGAGGTGAGGTTCCCGAGTATATATTATATAGTTTTCTATAACTATTAATCGAATAAGGTATATTCGATAGTTTTGAATAATAATAATCAAATTTATTTTCGATTATTCAAATAAAGATCGTACTTTCGTATAAGTATATCTTTTGGTATTTATTATTCGTTTCAAGTATGAGTTTTAAAACTTCTACTTCAATTATTTTTAAAAAGATTATCCTTTATGGGAATATTATTTAAATAATAATATTCAGATATTTTCTATCATATCGGGACTGATTTATTTTATTAAATCATCATTACTCTAAATATTCTTTAAAATGTTTTCGAGTCTTCAAAATGATTTTAAAAGTTAGAGCGGATCCCACAACTCATTTTCAAATTTAAGATCTTCCTTTCAAAGGGGATTTAAATACTCGCTCAAAACCTAAGGGATCCGGCTCCATGGTGTATTTTTGGAGCAACGAAGTTGCTAACTTGATAAAAGAGCTTTATTACTTGCCCAACATTCGGGAAGTAAGCCTAATCGAAATGCGTCGGCATAAGCAACATGGGCTCAGTGGCAGTCCATCAAGGTGTAAGTGGCTGAGTGGCAGTCCATCTAAGCGTAAGTGGCTGAGTGGCAGTCCAGCATAAGGTCCTAATGCGGCCAGGGTGATGACCAGTGAGGAATTCATCCATCTACTAGTAGAAAAGGTTAACTAATTAGTATCTTTGCCTGATCAGCAAGATATCGGGTTTATGCCAAAGTTTTCTTTTTTCCAAATTCATTGGGTATTACAACTCTATTTATACTGTTCATAACAGCGGTTTTCAAGGAAAGTATGAGATATATATATATATATATATAGGTGTATATATATATATCGGGACTTAATGAAGTATCTCGTAACTTCATTTTTTTTGAATGATATTTCAAAGATTGAATCTATTCAAGTCTTATCTTGTAGTCTCATCTATGTGATGAACTTTTGAAACTGATTATAGCTTGAACGGTGGTAGTTCGAGTAGTATTCGGAAAATATATAAGTATATTGGAGTATCTTGTAACTTCATCTTTTCAACTTATATCTAGTTACTGATTATCTTATGCATGATAAAGATTTTCAGAAAAATGTTGAGATAAGGTTAGATATATGAGATCACCTTGCAACGATATTTTATACAGTTATAAACTGGAATTCTGTGTACATTATACATGTCATAGGATTTCAAAGATTTTGAGAAGTATATATGTATATATGTACTGAATATTTTGTGACTCCGTCGTATTAAGATATCAAACTTGGTTCATTTCTTCTTGACCAAGACTTTCATGAGTACTATGAGAAAGCTCATATATTGTTAATTATTATACATATTATTTAGGTGGGCTTGTTGCTCACCCTTACTTTCTTCTTTCATCACACAACAACAGATAGACAAGATGAACAGGACCAAGCTCCCAATTCGCAAGCGGACAGGAAACATTCTGCAGTTTCCTGTAGGCGTTGTTGCCACTGTAGCTGAGGTAGGAACTACCAATAGGCTAGGTTTTCAACTATTGATGTACCAGACTTATGTATATTATGAATTATAATAATGGCAAGGAATATGTAAATTTATTCAGATACCCCTTTTGAGGTGTAATGACTTATAATTGTGGAATAAAATGACTTGTGTTATTTTGGTATTCATCTCTGAGATAATAACTTATGATGTGTGTGTATATTGTGGGGTCACAGTACGCAATAATTGGTTGTTTATTTAGATTAAGTGTTGTTAAGGGAAATGGAACTCGTGACAACCCAGATCCCCGACCCCGGATTTGGGGGTGTTACATCTTACAATGAGGAGACTGAGAATGTTTGATATAATTAATGATATCAGCAGAAACTATCAGAAGTTTATATCAGGACTTATAACAGCATTTACTGAAGAGTGACATCATCAGTACTTATATCAGTACTTGATGATCAATAGATGATGTCATCAAAACTTGTCACCTCAGTAGATATTCGAAGAGAAGAAGGAAAACATGAATTCAAGGCGGTGAAGGACTTTAACTCAGAAGCATTGTATTAGGTTTCCTTGTTGTTAATAGAATAAGATTCCTTATACATTGTGTAGTCGTGCTCTATATAAAGTACATATTAGGTTCATGCTATAAGCATTGCGAATATTGTTATATCATTTGCATAACCTAGAAGCTCTCAAGGATATTTGTTCATCCTTTCGAGAGAGTATATTTGTAATCAATTTTTATCTGTTTATATAAAAATTGTTGATTCTGTTGAAACTTTGTCGAATTGATTGCATTAACTGGATTCACTCCCCTCTACAATTGATTACGAGCCTAACAATTAGTATTAGAGCTTGCTGTTAACATATAAACAATTTAAGATCTAAAAATCAATCTACAATGTCAGACAAAGAAGAAGAAACACAGAATCCAAAACCACCAACCCCAGCCACATCAAAGATAAGCAGCAACATGAGTAGATATGAAACAATCAAGGTGTCAATCCTGAAGATACATGAATATCCAATCTGGAAAGTCGGGATGGCCATGTGTTTGGAAGTCATAGATCCTGAATATCTAAACAGGATTTATGATAGTCCTCATAAACCAATGAAGGTAGTTGTTTTGGTTGCAGGAGAACCGGAGAAGATGGTTGACGAAGATAGGAAGGACTATACTTCTGAAGATCTTTCATCTATTATGAAGGATGCTAAAGTCAGACACATCTTGCACAACAGTCTTGATAGTGCTATGTCCAATAGGGTTATTGGATGTAAGACAACAAAAGATATATGGGATGCTTTAGAGGTAAAATGTCAAGGTACAACTACTATCAAGAAGAACAGGAGGACATTACTTACCCAAGAATATGAGCAATTTGACTCAAAAGATGATGAGTCATTAACTGAGATCTACAACAGATTTCAGACCTGCTGAATGACTTATCCCTTATCAACAAAGAATATGATTTGGAGGACTCAAACTTGAAGTTCCTACTTGCTCTCCCTGAAAAGTGGGACTTTAAAGTTACATCAATAAGGAATAACTATCAACTTGATAACACACCTCTACATGAGATCTATGGAGTTCTGAAAACTCATGAACTAGAGATGGAGCAAAGAAGCAAGAGGAAATGATCTAAATCTAGACCAGTTGCACTCAAAGTTTAAGAGAAGTCAAAGGAGAAAGCTAGGAGGAAAAGCTACTCCAAATGAAAAGCCATGATTGCAAAGTTAGATACTGAATCATCAAACTCTGATGATGAATCAAATATTGATAATGAATCAGATACTGATAGTGATCATAATGACAATGAAAACATGGATCATATGGCTGCCCTACTGGTTAAAAGCTTCAAGAATATGGTCTACAAGAACTTCAAGAAAGGGAGAGGATTTTCCAGAAAAGGTTTCAGTTCCTCAAACTCTAATAAGATGAATAACAGAAGAAATACTGATTGGAAGGAATCAAGATCTGGAAAACTTGATAAGTCAAAGGAGAGATATTACAACTGTGATGGAATTGGACACTTTGCAGCTGACTGCAGAAAACCCAGAGCTGAGAAGAAACAAGCCTTGATCTCAAAGAAGAGAAATTGAGATGATTCATCAGATTCAGATGATGGAGTCAATTTTGCTCTTATGGAAAATGCTGATGTTGAGGCTGATAATGTTGAATTAAAGGTACCTCAGACTGTTCTTGCTTTTGATACTGATGATATCTATGAATTAAGATTATTTCTTAAGACTCCACATGTTAGTTATAGGGATCAAACCTTAGAGAATAATAGAATCAAGAGTGAAAACTCTGAGTTAAAGAAAGGGAATGATCACCTAGAAATTGAGTTGCTTTCCATGCTAGAAATTCAAAAAGAAAGAGATAATGTTGTTTATGTTAAAGAAAAATTGTTAGAAAAATACGTTTATCTAGAAAATGAGTTAGCTAAAGAAAGAGAGGTTATTAAACTTTGGACTAACTCAGGAAAAACAACTCAGGAGATTTTAGAGAATGGCTGTTGGGGATCAGGATTAGGATATACTGCTAGATATAATCCTGATAAGAAAACTGGAGAAGAAACTGAGAAAATAACAAAGACTGATAGCAAGGTCAAACTGAACAAGGTTCAAATAAAGACCATTAAGTTTAATCCAAGTGCTAATACTATAAAGTCAATCCATGAGGAAGGTACAACCTCAGCACCTAGATCAAACTTAGTTATTAATAAGAGTGAACAGGTTAACACAAAGTCAGTAAATATTGGTTCAATGACTCAGAAACAGCTGAAGCAAAAGATGAAGAATGTAAACATGAAAGACAAGAGGAAAAGACCTAGGAAAAATAGGAATGGCAAGGTAGGTGTTAATAAAAATGGTAAATACGTAACTCCTTCTAATGCACCTAGAAAGGCCTGTTTGAACTGTGGTAGCACTAATCATCTTGTTAATTCTTACAGGAAGAATAAAGAGATAAATATTGTTCCTTCCAAATCAGAGTTTAGGAAAAGAATAGTTTGATATAAACCACAGAGTCCTTGGTTTCATTGTGGTAGTGTTTGGCACTCTATTTATACATGTAAAGAGTATCACAGTTTGTATTATGATTATTATAAACTGAAACCCTCTTTAATTAAAGCAAAATCTGTTTCTGCATGTATAAATACTGATAGTAAGGATGTTAACATAAACTCTGATAAAAAGTCTTCTCCTGCATATGTTAACAAACTTAAAAAGGCCAAAGGATCCGAGCAAGTCTGGGTCCTTAAAAATATTAACTGATTACAATTACTGATTGCAGGGTAACAGGAGGAATACTCTAGTTTTGGACGGTGGATGCTCAGGACACATGACTGGTTATAAATCCCTGCTATCAGAATTTGAGGAGAAAGCTGACCCAAATGTTTCTTATGGAGATGACAACTTAGGAAAAATCTTGGGATATGGCAAAGTCAAAATTAAAAATGTCACTCAAGCATAATATGATCAGTATGAGTCAGATCTGTGACAGAGGTTACCATGTCAACTTCTATGATGAGCATTGTGAAATTGTCAGTAAGTATGATGAAAAGATTGCATGGACTGACGTAAGACATGGTAGTTTATATTAAGCCAGGGTCTCCATAAGTACTGATTAATCAGAAGTTTTTCTACTAAGTAGAGCATCTTTGGAAGACAGCTGGAACTGGAATAAAAGACTTTCTTACCTCTACTTCAACAATATCAATGAACTTGTGAGGAAAGATCTTATGAGAGGATTGCCCAATGTAGTGTTTACTCCTGATGGCTTATGTGATTCATGCCAGAAATCCAAGCAAAGGAAAACATCTTTCAAGAGTAAAATCTAATCCTCCATTCTTGAACTTTATCACCTACTTTATATTGATCTCTTTGGTCCAGTGAATGTTATTTCAATCGCCAAGAAGAGGTATGCACTCATAATTGTTGATGAATATACAAGATATACATGGGTGTATTTTCAGCACACCAAGGATGAATCTCCATCCCTTCTTCTTGATCATGTGAGGGAGCTGGAAAAAGGATCAACATAGAAAGTGAAGATCATCAGAAGTGATAATGGAATTGAATTCAAGAATAGCTCTGTAGAAGAGTTCTGCAAACTCAAGGGGATAAAACAAGAGTTTTCTACTCCTGGAACTCTATAACAAAATGGGGTTGTTGAAAGAAAGAATAAAACTCTTATAGAAGCTGTAAGAACCATGCTAGAAGAAGCAAGATTGCCTACCTACTTCTGGGATGAGGCTGTACAAACTGCGTGCTTTATACAAAATGCAACATTGATCAACAAGCATGGAAAAACACCATTTGAGATGGTGAAAGGAAAGAAGCTAAATTTGAAGTACTTTCATATTTTTTGTTGTAAGTGTTTTGTTCTTAAAACTCATCTGGAGCAGCTGACCAAATTTGATCTAAAAGATGATGAAAGAATTTTTGTAGGATATCCATTGTCCATAAAATCCTTTAGAGTTTATAATCTGAGAACAAGGACAGTCATGAAATCTATACATGTATCTTTTGATGATAAGAAGATAAGAGGTCTAGAAGATGCAGATGATAATGACAAAATGTGATTTGAAAATGAAGTATCTTATGTTGAACTTTAAATTCCTGATCCTGATACGGTAAATTCCGATATCACTCAAAGCTTTGGTGTTCCACATAACAGTGGAAATTCTTCCAACACTGAAGTATATGTTGAGGGGGAGCAACATGATTCAAATCCAGAGACTACTATAAGTGATTCTGTTAGGTCACACAACACTGTAGAAGGGGGTTGAATACAGTGTTTATACAATCAAACCGATTTAACACAAGTATGTAACAAAGATCAAGTATATTAAATAAACTCTGTTACAATAAGAATTGTGTTCTCTCTCAGTGATGAACAAATATCACTAAGAGCTGCTAGGTTATAATGTATAATCTTCTCGATAATGATAACACATATAGTGTAAACCCTAAGTCTGTGTTTATATAATACACAGTTACAAGATAACTTCTAATTGATATGGAATACAATTCTGTCTCCTAAAATATATTAATCAGGTATCTTCTACAAGTCTTCCAGTCTTATAACTCTTTCCATGCATATCTTCTTTTGTTTTAGTCTCGATCTTCTCCTGTAAATCAGCTTCCTTCCTTAACTGAAAGTCTACCCGCACTTAAGTTCTGATATGACCTTAATTTTTGATATTAAGCTCTGACTTCCATTAACTCCTGATTTCACTAGGTCCTGATTTGTCATGTTGTTAAGTTCTGAAAACTAAACACAAATCAAATTAGACATGACATCTCAAATATATCTAACAATCTCCCCCAACTTGTAAATTATGCAAAATATACAAGTTAATAGATTTGATGTGTCAAAAACATTTAAGTACAAATGCAAATAAGAGTTTAACTAGATAACTAACTACAACTTACATTCCTTGTAGCTTTTACCAATCTCACTGAGTCAATCTGAATCCAAAGTGATTCTTGACAAAGCTTGATATCAGCTTTTCTTCTTTAATCCTCAGGACTTGAGATAGTGTAGTCTTGACTTGCTTCATCTCTTCACCTTGACTTCCAATCTGGTAGATTGTAGTCCTTAAAGCAGAGATATGGTTTCTTTCTAAACCATCATTCAGTCTTATTACCCTTGGGTGAGAAGAATCTTCATTCTAGCATAGACATTTCTCTTTCAGTATCACTTCAAGCTTAGCAGAATCCTTCTTCATTAGAATTTCACTTCCATCATCTTCAACAATATTAGGAATGAATTCTTTAATCCTTGAACCAGAAATTCTAGCTTTATCTCTTATGGTCTTCATTATAAATTCTGACCATCTCCTGGTAATATCAGACTTTACCTCTAAAAGGTAATGAAATAATTAAAGTTCTTTCAGTGATTTGTTTAGCATATCTGATTCTGTCATCTGATATGTCCTTCCATATTCAAGAAATAGAATCAGATTTTCCTTGACATTGTGCTTGTCATGAGCATCCAGTACCACTTGAACAGAGATAACCTTATCAAGGTGTTTCTGTATAACATCTTCAAGAGGTCTTTCAGTCAATAAAAATGGATCTCTAGTAGCAACTTCAACTCCTGTCTTGATCTTAGCTTCATCAGAACCTAGCCCAACCCTGTCTCTTGGTTCTCTAGCATTTAACCCAATAGTCATATAAGTAGACAACAATTGGCTTTTCTTTGGATCTGTTGGTTTGACATTTTTCCACAGAAGTTTCTTTTTATCAGCTACTTCTATCTTGTCTAAATCAACTTGAGCATTTTCAGAGGTTGATGTCTTGATAACTTTATCAGAACTTGCTGTTTCTGTTGTAGCTTGCTGTTCTTCACTCTGAACAACTTGAGCTTTGTCAGAGGTTGTCTTTGATTCTTCAAAAATCTTCCTTCTTTTCAAAGTTTGAACATCTTCATCTTCAGCAAGAGTATCATCAGTAACTTGAACCATTTTGCACACTGGTTTCATCAGAATTTGAGGAATTTTCATCTCCAGTGGCTTGGTTGGTTCATCAACTTTTCCCTTTCCTTTGTCTTTGGGATCAATCTCAGTCTGTGATCTAGTCTTGGGCTTTAACGCCTCAGTATTTGACTTCTCCTTGATCACAATGCCTTTTACCTTAGGCCTTGGAGGTTTCTTTGCAACAGAAGCTTTTGGCTTTAGATTTGTCTTTTCAGCTTTAAATCTAGCTTCTTCCTCCTTCAGATTTTCTAAATCCATTCCTGGATTATGCTTCAGAAATAATCTTCTAGCAAATTCCTCATCAAGTGTCTGAATCTTGGGATCTTTATGGTAGACAGTAGTCTGCTTTCCCTTGAGCTTTAGAGTTTGCATAAACTTTTGAGAGTCTTGACTTCCACCTTGTATCAGAACATCAGGCTTTGTCATCAGACTTTGCTCATCAGAACTTGATATCAGATTTTGATTTTCAGCACTTGCTATCAGATTTTGAGTTTTAGCAGCTTCAGAACTTGCCTTCTTTTGAATAGAAGATCTGCTTGCATCAGTAATTAGTTTCCTGGAAGAAACCTTGCTGCTGTGCTCTTTACCTTGAACTTGACCTCTACGCTTGCTAAGGTTTCCCTGGTCATCAGCTTCATCATCTTTCTTCTTAGTACTTGATCATTAGAGCATTTGGACTTAACTATCTTCTCCCCCTTTTTAGCATCATCAGTTAATAAGAGAGAGAGAGAGAAGAAGTTCAACTGAAGATTAGAGTTCATCCAATTGAGCTTTTTGAGAAGCTTGATTTTGCAGGACCTCAATAATTTGGTCCTGTTGCTTCTCTTAAACTTTCTCAATTGCTTCAACCTTTTCAAAAATAGGTTTGATAAACCTCTTTTTATCAAGCTTGGTCTCCATATCTAGCTTTTCAGCTTTTTCAAGAAGCTTATCAACCTTTTCTTGAGTAGCATAGTGTAGACCTTAAAGATTTTTGGTAGACAGAGCTGTCACTTTGAGTTGTGTCTTGAAATCAAAATTTTTGAGCAACTCATCAGCTTTTCCAAAATGATTTGTCAGTACTTTGGAGATTGAAATGAAATCAGTTTCATTCCACTTCCTTGTCCACTCCACACCTCTGTGAGTATCTTCCCAAGGAATAGGAGCAGCTTGCTCAACAAACTTCTCAATAAGTGCCTCCTTGCCTAGAATGAGAGCTGGAGTATCAACAGAAACACTATATCCAGAACTGGATGAAGAATCATCATTCTCTGATAAGACAAGTGTATGTGAGGCAATGGGAGATTCTGGAACTACCTCATCTAAATTCTGATCTTCAGGTTTTTGATCAAGAATTGGTGTGGATGATATCTCAGCATTTAAGATTGGAGAATGAATTGGAGATGTCTGAGCTGCTGTAGGAGCTTCCAAATAAAGAACAGTTGTTATATGCAGATTGTGAATATCTATCTCAGAATTTGTGCCTTGTTCTTCAGCATCATCTGTTGCCTTTATTGGAGAGACAGGAGGGGTGAGCACAGTGTCTTGAGCGTGAGTAGGGGATGGTGGAGCTTCAATGACAACAGGTTGTGATGAGATCATAGATTCCTGATCCCCTTCCTCAGCTTCAGTAGTATCCTCGGATGGAGGCTTAGCCATGTGCCTCTCAGCTCTCATTTTCTTCAGTCTTCTTGCTAGTGAAGGAGTTGCTTTATCATCAGAACTTATAGTTCTCTTCCTCTTAAAAGTATCAGAACTTTGAGCTTTAGCATTTATCTGATGGGTTGACCCTTCAGCTTCTGTTTCATTCTGAAAAACCACAGTTTCAGCTTCAACAACCACAGGTTTCGATGTATGAACCTGTACTTACTCTTCACTATCAGATTCATCCCTGAGAATCATCTTCCTTCTCTTTTGTGGAGGTTGAGGAACAGACTTTGCCCTTTTAGGCCTAGAGGATGAAGGTATGATGGTATGTGTTGATGGTTGTTATTGTGAGGATTGAGCTGATGGTTGGAAGTAAGTTCTGATTGTAGGTTGAGGTGGTTGTTGGAGGTGCTGATGAAGGTTGGGTTGGTTGGACATCAGGATATTTAGCAGTATATGTGGCTGGATCAGAGTTTACTAAAAACTGTTTGACTGATTGTGGGATTTAGAGGGGTCTCAAAATAGTTTTCTTATTATCAGCAGATAATAAGTCAGTAAAGGCTCTCTTAGCAAGCTTAAATGGTTTAATTAACTCACTTGCTAGTTGGGGTGCATCAGAGCAACAAAAACTATAAATAAGCTGACAGAAACTAGCAAAGTAAACTGTATTTCTATCTTTTGTCATCCTATCCCCAATAAATCCTAAAATAGCACTTGCATAATCAAAATAAGTTTGATTAATGAAAACATACCCGATTTGTTGACTGAGAATTGGGATTGCGTCAAAGTTTGAACATTTGTTTGCAAAAGTTCTGGTGATGCAGTCAAAGAAGAAACTCCATTCCCTCCTTATATTGGGTCTCTTCAACTGTCCCAGCTTTGCCAAAGTTTTCTCATAGCCCAGATTGGCCATTAACTGTTGAAGAGCTGGCTCCTCAACTGTTGAATATATGCAGCTTTCTGGCAGATGGAGTGTTTATCGAACTGTGGCCAAAGTCACAACATGGGCATCATCCCCTGTTGAAAAGATGATACTTGGGGACCCATGAGCACCACCATCATCATACATGCCACTTCTCCAAAACTCCAACATTTGAGTTCCAGAGATTGCTTCTGGTTGGGTCAAAGCATACCCAATCTCAGAGTTAGCAAGGAAATCATGAATGAAGTGTAGTTCTGATAGAGCTTCACCCAAGCTAAGAATAGCCAAGTAGTTGTTGGGAACAAATTTAGCTCCATTGAAAACAATGTCTTTTGGTGCCATTTATGTGAAAAATAAGAGAGAAAATAGAGTGTCCATAAGGTGTTTGATAAAAGTCCTGTAAGAAAAAGCTTTTGAGAATATTAGAGAGAGAGAGAGAGAGAATAAGAGAGATTAGGGAAAGAAAAGTAGGTAAAGGATTATAAAATCTTTTAACTCACATATATATACTCTCTTTTTGAAAACTGTTATGATTGAAGCCGAACAGACTTTAGACACCTGGTAGCATATCATTAGTTAAAACAGTATTAGTGGGCACGGGTATTAAGCAGTAATAAATGTGCACATGCAGTGTTTCAAGTAAAACACGTTTCCCACTAACTAAATGATTATGAATGTTTTTATCTCACCTAATTATATTTTGATAAAATATGACCGTTACAGTATTTACCACAAATAAGTCAAGTAAATAAATAATGCCACGTAAGCATCAGAGTTTCCATCGGAATTTAATATCAGAACTTGACTATTATTAAATTTCAACAGTCATCAAAACATGGCTTCTATACTCAAAAAGTGAATGTTTGTTACTGTGATTCTTCATACAAATACTGACTTGTTTCTTCAGAGTTTAATCATCAGAACTTCCATCAGAACTTGTCCTCAGAATTTATGCAAGTGACACTTAACTGTTTGTCAAAAACAACTTAATCACCACAGTAATTTTCATCATTCATATGGAGTGATAGTATGTGTATTAGAAAAATATCATATAAAGATTAAAGTCTGATAAACTTCAGTACATCTTAGAAATAAGGCATAACTAAGAAAAATACTTAAAATCTGTCATTAATAATGAAGTCTATTATAGAATAAATTTATGCAAAAGTCCACCTCAACTGTTTCTGCTCATTTTATGCATCTTTTGAAATTCCTTTTTTTTACAGTGGCTTCTCAGTGTAAATGAGTCACAACTGCTATCAGAATTTATGCTATTATCATAGTATTTCTCCAGTAATCAGAGAATGTGAAAAGTCACCAAGAAAAATTTATTTGTTTTTCTAATGCATATAACTTAATACCAGCAATGCACTTGTGTGACGCCCCCAAATCCGGGGTCAGGATTGGGTGTCACTACACAACTTTAAATAATAAAAACCTTTATATTAAAATAAATATACAGATAACCCCTCATTATTCAGGATCGCTTATAGTTTATAGTATGAAATAAGAATCTAACCTTCTAAAATTTACATTGTCTAAATATAATTCCATTCCCTTATTACTACTTTCCGTGTATTGATCACTCTAACACCTCCAAATTTCTTCGGCTGGAATTTCACCACTTTTGTTATCTATTAAAAGTTATTCATTTTGTCCTCATTTGATACTGAAAGAAATAAGAGTTCACAAAGCAAGAGTGAGCCAAAAAAGCCCAACAAGTATCATAAATGGTTTCCAGGTATCAGATCAGAAAACTCCTGGAAATGATTGTTGAATGATTTTAAAAACGTCTTTACATATTTAAATAGTTGAGCGAACAAAACATTGGCCCCCATTGGCCTTTAATCATAAATCACATTTTTCCGTAAAAGGACAGTAATTGTTTTAATATTTCATCCTTTTGAATTAAATCTTGGTGTGAGTGTATAACTATGAACTACTCGGAAAGGAATGCCGTTAATGGCGATCAACAATAAATTAGACTGGACACTAGAAACCAACATATGCACTATAACCTGCTGATCAGTCAGGAGATAGTGCGGATCTATACCCAACTGCATAGACCCAACCAACATATGGGGTACCCAGGCAACTATGGCCCAAAGGGTCCGGTCCATCCCTGATCCATAGGATCCAGCTCATCACTCGTCCTCATAATAACCGTCCAGCCCGTAGAGTATTTTGATATCAAATCATTTTGATACCAAAACATCCCAACTTAGGGTTCGCAAATAACCCGAAAGAATGAGTATTTGCTCAAGAGAGCAATCAAATTATAGGAACAATAATGAAAAGAACTGGAATAATAAGAGTAATTGCAGCGAAATATAAAACAGTTAACTATTCTGAACTTAGAATAGGAGCGAATAAATATTTGCAGTATTTTAGGAGAAAGGTTAGGAATACTTACCTCAATTGATAATCCTCTGATCTTTAACTAGCTGTCATATCACTCAGTCCTGTCGCATCTGTATTACCCTTGACGGGCTACTAGACCTTTCTTATCATTTACCCTCCTAGGTTTATCTTTATTCAGAATCCACTCATTTTAGTACTACACGCAATGAGGCTTTACTTCTAAAATCTCTATCTGGATTTGAACGTCTCACACTATTTGTATCTATCACAAATAATACTATTCAATGAACTGACAATATATAATTGACTAGTCTATACACTTATCCCTATCGTCTACCCGCCCGATAATAATATATAAGAATCACATTTCATTCAGATAACGTTTAAAAGACACGCTGACTCATTATTCACATAATATGTACACATAGGGCATGTAATCATATTATTCACATAACACATAATCATGTAATTCATGTAGCGCATAAGTTGCATCGTCAAAAGATAGGTCTCGATATGTTTAGTTTGGGTCGAAAAGAATATTTTATCGATCAATTATTGACTCGGAATAATCCATAAAATAAACATCCTTTAGATACAAAGGAATTTAGGTCTCGAAAATATTTTTAATAAAAGCAAAATATTTTTTTTAAGTCTAGAGGCGTTCGTTTCGTATTAAACGGACGAACGGTTGATTTATTATGAATTTTTGAATATTTTTCGGAATTAAAACGGTCTCTAAATCATTTAATAATTAAATTATAGGGTTCGAATACCTAAATATGACCTTAATATAATTTTATAATAATTATCGAGCCTTGAAAATAATTTTAAATAATCTTTTAAAGCTCGAAACTATTTTCCGGAATTTTTAAATCAAAAATAAATAATTAAATCTAATGAAATAATCAATTAAAATTAATTAATAAATAATTAAATTAATTAATCAATTAATATTTAAATTAATTGACTAATTAAATAATTAATTATCAAATAATATTAATTAATTTATTAATTAGGATTTATTTTAGAATTAAAATAATTTTTAGAATATCAATTAATGAATTTTAGAAATTAAAAATAGAATTTTTGATTTATTTTAAAATTAGAATTCTAGAAACAGTTTTTTTAAAACAGCTTTGAAACCAGAAGGATCAAACGGCGGTTGACCAGTCAGACTCGCCGGAAAGCTGAAGAACAGCCGCCGAAATCTGGAAAAAACCAGAAATCGGCCGGCGTACAGCCATTTCCGGTTATCTCCGATAACAACCAAAACTGAACCATCTTGGCTGGTCTTTGCCTCGATTCGGTTCTAAATCGCCTCACCAACACAGACAATGCAACAACGAGTTTTACCAATCCCGAGCTCGTCGATTCCGGCCAAAACGCGGCCATAGTTCGGCGATACTCCAAACTTTCCGGCCAAAGAACGAATTTGGTCAAAACGCAACCAAAATTGACGATTTATAGATGAAAATAAAGCTGGAGTCATATACAATCTGTTCTTGCAATCAAAATCAATCCCCGATCACAGAATAATCATAAAAATCGATTTAAAAATTTTAGAAAACCCAAAAACTCGGCTATATAGTTCCAGGAATCGTTTGGTTCAAATCATTATACAATTCGATTGCAAATTACATCCAAAAGGTATTCCAAGCATCAGAATCTATCAATAACCCTTAAATCAAAAATACCCAAAATCAATTAAAACTGTTCTTGAACAAGAACCCTCATTTTATTTTTCGAAAATCAAACACCCGTTTCTATATGATGTGAAGCTCAAAATCAAACATATGATATACCAAAATGATCAGAAAATTATTCTCTACATGATTATGACATCAAACCATATCAAAAACATCAAGAACAATTTTTCATAATTTAATCATCAAATAATTCGAATATAAATAAATAAATAAGAAAATTACCTTAATTTCTGCACTAAAATGGTTGATTGATTCAGAAAGTACTTTTCGAGAGCTTTGTTTTGATATATTACACGCTTAAATCGGAGTTCAGTAACGCCTTCGTTCGTGGGTTTGATTTCCAAGAACGTATCGTTTTTAGGGTCTTTTCTCTGTAATTACTATATTTTTACCTGTTGTAAATGAATAAACGAATAAAATGAAATAAGAAATATGCTATTTATATTTACGGAATATTGGTTCGTTCTGGATCGTTTTGGATCGTTAAATTAGTTGCTTAGTCGCTAATTAACTGCAATAACGATCACATTTGATATCAGTTTTGGATAATTATCCCAACCGGGCTTTTTATAAAACACTTTATATGAAAATAATGTAATATTATCCTGTCTTTTGAGAATACGGGTTTGTTGATTTATCAAAATGATTATCGTATCGAAAATCTTGCGCCGGGCCGCGCACGGGCCAAGCCGTAATCTAGATCGAAAAAGTCAAAACACGGAAAATGTCCGGAATTACCAGATTAGGTTAGGAAGGAGCTTTTGGAAGAGTTTCGGGTTGTAAAAACGTAAAAACGGTTGAAGTCGGATGATTCCCGACTTTATAAAATAATTTTGTAATTATTCAGAAAATAATTCATAATTCATAATTCATTATAAAATCATATAACACTCCATAAATTACCATAAAAATACCTTAATTAACTATATTTTATTCTGGACATATTATAATTAACATACTCACATTTTATTATATACAACATCCAAATATTACTATCAATCATTAGATAATTCACCAAAAATTCATATTATTTCACATAATAATCATATATTGATACAAATAATTACACGATATTTTCCGGATGTTACATCCTTCCCCCCTTAAAAGGATTCTGTCCCCAGAATCATGGTAAGGAATAATACTAATACTTTTTAAGTTTATCACTTTCATTCTCTCAGGTGAATCTTTCGACCTTATAATTTTTCATAACTTTAACGCATAATATCAATCTTTCCTTAATAGCCTCTCGCTAACGACATATTCTATTTGTTGATTGTATATCTCAATTCAAATCTCCATCTTCCATATATAATGGAGCTAACTTATTCTTCCTGGATATATACAAATAAACGCTCTATGAATTCGCTATATGGGTAACGATGAAGCCAACTCATTTCTATTTATCCTGCCTATTTTACAATCTAAGAGGGACTAGCATAACACATCTTAATTCTCTTTTTCTTTCCAATTCTAGTAAATTGTGCTTATGTGCGTTTCCAACTGTTACTCGTTGTTGAACCTCGTCCTCATACGTTTTTTCATCCAAATAACCTAATTTATAATCGCTTCCCATCGCATTGGAGGCTTTTTAACCGTTCCTGTAATCTTCTTCTTTATTTGTAAATGATATACTGGGACCATGGCGTATTGACTTTCTGACATTCACAATGATATTCTCCAAGTACCTTTTTTATAATTCCTCGGGTCTCATCACTTTAATCACAACTCAACGGTCTCTCACTGACATTAAATCTGTCAGTTACTCACATAAATCGAATCAACCTTCATTTTATACGTAGGGAGCTCAATTACCTTTCTTAGCCATATACACTTGAGCATCTTATGAACTCGTTATGCCTGTAACAACCGGGTCAACCCATTCGTAATCGTTCTATCTATCTCATTGTCTCGATGGACCAACTTAATTTATGCTAATCTGCTTCTCTTTTTAATAATTTGTGTTTATGCACCTTCCATTTTTCTCTGACTGTTCTACTTTACTTCTCGCGTCTCTTTCTGTTTGGTTAGTTTGGCCTATAATCGTTTTCAATCGTATTCGAAAATCTTTAGCCGGTCTCTTGTATTTTCAATCCATCTGCGCCCGATATACTGAATCCATGGTGCCTGATGCTTCGAAATGTTCTAAATCTATTTAAACTAAAAATTAAAGGAAGATTTCGACAATTGTATTTAATTCACCACTTTGTAGTATTTTCAATTTCTTTTCAATCACTATCAAGTATATTTATTGAGCAAGAATCCTTTACTATTGGAAATGAAATATTAGTTTGGAATAGGATGAATCACAACTTTATTCCAAACCGAATTCTTGGTACTAATTGTTACAACCGGCATTTTGTGTTATATTAATTTTGGACTTGGTATAATATTAGAGCCGAATGTAAATATACTTAATGGTTGTACGTTATGTGAATGAAAATTTCTGCATTTTAAATTTGCTTTATGCAGTATATGATTTTTCAAAGTAAAAGTTTATTTATTTCCTTTATTTTTGATTTATAAGAAATATTCTAAACCTTGGAGAAATTTTCTTTTAAAAGTTATTTTGTTCACAAATTTTAAAAGTGATTTTATAAAATTTCTAAGAATTCAAGTTATTTTTTGGTATAAATTTTATAATTTTTGAACTTGTATTTTATTTTATAAAAATAAATCTTTACAAATTTTATTTGTTATAATTAGCAAATTACATGGAAGCCCTTGCATGCAAACCACTCTTCTATTCTCTTCAAGGACAAAGAAGACATTTCCAAACCCACTAACTCATAATTTATTAGCCAAATTACCTCCTTGACCTTGCATGCAAAATAGCCTAACTCTAGCTAGAGGGTTACTCTTGTCATTTCCCAAACCCACTCACATTATAGTCAAACCAAAGACATAAAAACAAATCAAAGAGTGATCACAACTCCACTTTCACCCCAACACTTCACTCTCCCCTTCTCCTCCTCCCTCCCTCTCGGTTTTTCCCCTCCCTCTCGGCCATTCCAAAACCGAGGACCCCATTCCCTTCTTTTCTTCATTTCTTCACTCAAACAATCATCCTATAATCAAGTAATCTTACTCCCTACATGTTGTTCTTGTATATCTCAAGAGTTTAGAGTAGAAAACTTATGTGTTGACCTTGCATGGTGGTGTTTTTGTTAAACTCAAAGTGAATATCCTTGATTCTTGTGAATTCAAGGCTTTCACCATGAGGTATAGTATCATAGGGTTGAGAATGGATAGACATGAGTGTGTTACACTTATGCAAATGTTGTTTTCACCCTAATCCATTCGGCCATGACTTGATAGGAGCCGAATGGATGGTGTTTTGGTTGCCTTGTTTCATTTTGTGTGTTTTCGAGATGATAATATGAAAATCTTAGTAAAATCTTGGTAAAAACCTTTGCATGCTAGGTGGTATTTAGATATAATCCATGATAGGCTTGCATGTTGAATTATAATGAAAATTTATTTGGAAATCATGTTGTTTTGGTTTATAAGACTCGAAGTCATGCATGCATGTAGATCACTCTTGAATTTTTGGAAGTTCTTGATCATTCAGATTGATATTTTGTTAGTAAACCTTAATTTTAGTTAAGTTAAGATATTAATTAAGAATTGTGCTCCTTAATATGTGATGTTATCTCGTTTATACTTATCAAGAAGGTTAAAGTTGTCTTCGAAAACTTGATGACTTGTAATTTGTGTAATGTGATTACTTTTGTTTTGCTATGTTGCACCTTAGGTAAGGATGATCTCCACTAAGCCTATTTTGAGTGTAAGGGAGTTAGTTCAGTAGATCACCTTAGTTAAGTTTTGGTTTGGGTACTTTGGTTGTTGGTGGTTGGGTTGTTAAGTGAGAACCTTGGAGAAATGAGAGTATTAGTTTCTGCAGAAAATCAGTTTGGTACCCTGAGGTTTAGAGTGAGTTTTGACCATGTCATTGTTGTTCACTTTGAGGCCCAAACCACCAGAAGCTAGCACTAGGAGTATATGATAGGTTTTAGGTGTTTGTTGGAGGTTTGTAAGTCGTTTGGTTAGGTGCACGAGTGAAATCACAAAATCTGTCCAGCAGGGGACAGTTTTGTTGCAACTTAGAAATAGGAAGTTTTGACCATGTCATGGGTAAGACCTCATTAGGCCCTGTTGAGCCTTAGTTAGAGGGAGTGTCAGAAGAGTTTTTCCAGCCATATTTCATAGGATTTGAGTTAGAACCATGTGTCACAAGTTAGTTCAAGTCAGGGTGTTTTCTGCCCGAAAACCGGGGAACCATGGACTTTAAGCTTAGCCCCAAGGAGGCCCAAGCTAGGCCCTTGAGCCACATCGAGTTTAGGAGATGCCTTATGGTCAGAAGAGTCTAGTGTATAAGTTTTGGAGGTAAACTTGTAGTTTAAGAGTGTCTAATGCACTCAAGAAACCATAGATGTCATTCTGAAATTTTTCTTAGTGAGCACTTTCACTTATCACATAGTTTTAAAGCACTTATGAGTGAGACCTAGGTTGACCACTATGGTTGCAAGATAGTATAAAGCCATTAGAGTAAAAGGCCCAAGTGAGGGTCAATAGGTTTTGGATAGTTTAGTAAAGGCACATCGAGTTAGGAGGCCAAAATTTGGAGACTTTGTCTAGTTTAGCGATCAAGTGACTTAGTTGGGGATCGAGATCATCCAAGCCTAGTGTTGCATTATGGTGTGTGTGATATTATTTGATATTAAAATATGATATGTGATTATATGTGGCTATGTGTACTATTGTATTTATAAGGTGATTAGAAATTGTGTGCATATAGGCCTAAGTGCCATTTGTGTTTAATTTCGGGTTGTAAATAGGTTGAGTTGGTGAGAATATATTATAATGAGGTTATTATTATTATGTAGGATCTTGAGATGAGGGTAAACTTGCCGTAAAGGTCGAGTAAAGCTTCCAGTTGCTCCTACCTACCAGACCAGTCCAGCCTTTCTCAAGGCAAGTGATTCAACCTGTTTTTCGTTTGCACTGCAAATGTGTGATAATTAGTTCATATATATTGATGCGAGTATCCTGAGTTATCTTGATATACTTGAACCAAGCGATTCTTAAATCTATCTTTGTACTATATACAAATGCCATGAACCCTCAAGTATATATTGCAAGTAGATCAAAAGTCGTATCACGCTAGTATATCAAAGTAATTGGAATGTCATGATAAAATAAAGATTTGATATAATACTTGATTGATCCTCTTGATTAACATGCTATTGATTTCTAAAATATTGACATCTCACCTTGATGCTTGAACCCCAATAGAAACTTTACCTTGATACCTAAAAGCCAGATATTCTTCAAAGTTGTTCTTAATTGATTAATAACCCTTTTTCTTACCCTAAAGTTCGACAATCCTGATATAACTTGAGCTAAAAATCATTTCTTCTATCTTAACACCCCTAGTATTCATGAAGCTTATCTTCTTGATGTTCTAGTACTTGTACCTTGTCGAAAACCATTGCTTTAAGCCTAGTTTGGCATTACTCTTTCATATTATCCAAGAGCCTTGCTAAATCTCCTTATCAAAGTTCTTTTAAATGGAAACCTTTCAATTACCCTAATATAGTAAAGTCTAGTGGATCATGGCCCTGAAATTTGGTGACATATTTCCAGTGTTTCAAAGATGATCTATAATCCCTTGATAAAAATGTTTACTACTTAAGAGATTTTATTATAAATCGGCATCAGTTTTTGAAATGATTAAAATGTGGATTTTCAGTCCCAAAGGGGGATAAATGTTTTCTTTGAATAGTGGATCTGGACTGAGACGTGAGTCCTTTCCACACTTATATTGTAGGCTTAAAAGTTGCCTAGGGATCCCATTAATGTTTTAGAACCTGGAGAGGTTCGGGATTACTTCGCAGCTGATCACCGGCTGTAATCCGTAGCGTCATAAAATGATTTTGATTAAGTTATGATTTTGAAAATGTTTTGATTCAAGCAAATGATGCCATCACCCAAAATTTCATCTCTTGTTATTATTAGTTATATCTTCGCATTGTCATTCTTTAATATATATCTCGATTTATGTTTCGTATCATACTGTTTAGCACTTGTTGAGCATTTGGCTCACTCCTTGCTTTAACCCTGAAATTACAGCTAGCAGCTATGGTTAGATTCAAGCAGACAGCACGTAAGACTTGTGACGCCGATGCGTATGTCCGAGCTCGGGTAGATTAAGAGATAGTCTTGTGTAAGGATTCGATATTAAAATCAGTTGTAATAGATGGTAGTGTTGGGCTGTTCCAAACCCTAAACTGTAAGATCTTGGATTCGGTTATATTTACTTTCTTTTGAATATTGTAATAGTTATATATTTTGTTTGTTAAGTTGGGGGTGTGACACTAATACTCATTTTGTTATCATATCAAATTAGATCTCAATATGAACTTTGATGCTCACAACATTTCATACGAAGTCAACATCAATCATCTATATTAATACCATCTTTGATATCTAACAACAAAGTAAATATCAGTATAATCCAGAAGTCGGATCAAAACCTGTTCTCAATTTCTAAGTTTTCCAATTCCTTTATCCACTCCTCAGCAATCTTAGTGATATTGACTCTTTCTTTTCTACTCAAGACATCTGTCTCTGAATGGATCTTGCTTGGCTGGTAATTAACCATACTTATGTAGCTCATAATTAATTATAACCAGAGTTCATACCTTTGAAGCTTCGAACGCAGTTGCAAATCTTTCACCATTCACATATCTTCAGGTGTTCAACTTGGTCTTCCTTAGTTCTTGAATGGGCGAGGATGTTATTAATAAATACAATTATACTATCCAATCACTCCTTATATACTATTTCTGATAACTGATGCGTGACTTCATACCTCCATTCTCTTTTCTCCATGATCACCTTTGTATAGCGCAAAGTACACTTTATTTCATTATTCTTTCGTTCCATATTTCTGAAGTTTTCCTTTTCCCAGTATCTCATTCCTACTGGGTTATACGACACATGGCCTTTTGACACCAGCTCGACCCCGTACAGTAACTGATGAGAAATTCTTACCTCATTTATCGAGGTAACCTTGGTAAATCATTCGTTAGAACCATCGGCTTTGCTTTAATTCTAAAAAATTCTGATATGAGATTCATTGTAACGTTCTTCTCTAATAGTTTGCCACGAATACTGTTGTTTAATCTTCCCTGCTTACGCGCATTCTTTGAATGAAATTCTTGTCTTCAATTGCCGGTGTTTTACTTCATTCTCCTAGCAGTTCTGGCATATCCGATGTTCACAACTTGCATATATCCTAGATTACTTTATAACATTTCTTTATCATCCTTTTTATTTCACTTCTTTTCTTATTTAGTTCTTCATTCTCATTACTCAATAACTCTTTTAACATAAGGAATGTCTCTTTCTTGATAATATTAATATGTGCATTATTAGATAAACCAGTTCTGAAGTTAATAAAAGGCTTCTATTTATAATATTTAAGTTCTTAATGACAGAATTACCAAATTCATCGATAGTACTTTCTTAGCCTCACTTAAATCATCATTGATCGCATATTTGACTTTTTCCAATTGATCAACCTTTCTTCTTCCCAAGTTCACATGTGTACTTTGTTAGTCTTCATCTTACCTCGGATACTTGGATTTGCGAGCTTTCGAAAACTTTTATTCAATCGCCATTCGATATGGGTATATTTTCAAGTCCTTCCCGGAATGCTATTACAGATGATAGAATCTTTTTGCTTTATCTTGAACCTTCAGTTCTTGAAAATTTTCTTCTTACTAGCATGTACCAATTACTTTATGTTCCTCTTATTTATCGAAAAGAGCGTATTCATCTAGATAAAGTCTCGCACATGTATGTGGTAACATCACACCAATTCTACTAAAGTTCCGATTCCTGCTAATGCCATCACTTCCTTCCACTTGCTAACTGCTTTGATTTTGGATCTGAAAATCATGTTAGAGCTTGACTCAATCTAATTAGAATCGATCTCCATTTAGCTAAGCATTAGTTGGTAAAGTTGATCAATTAACTCTTTTCACCGATCACTTAAACCGAGTAAAGACTAGCTAACTAGAATCAAAGACCAATTACATAAAGTCAGTTCGATCATAACATTCTTTCTCAAGAACCGAAATCACAACCATTTGGAATACAACTGGGAGTGAGAATATACTTTTTTATCCTTATATGTAGAGTAATTTCTGAAAATTTGGGCAGCACCTCTCCTATACCATCGACTTCCAGTCGGACTCAAGCCGACACCTTCAATCTACCAAATCGTCTAATCACATCCATCCACTTCCATCAAACAAATTCATCCATCCACTCTAGTTTGAATTATATCATTCTGATTAGTATGGGTATGATTAATTGGCATAACATATATCTTTTGAAATGAGACTTAAGGTCTTAAATCAACAAGGATTAACATAACCACTCCCTTCCCAGTTCTTTCAGAATACTACAAAATTTTATCAGTAAGCTTTAAAATTTATCTCGTGTCTCAAAATTTCATTTCACGAGTATTTTAACTTATTTATTGTTGTTACTAATTGTGTATAGTTACTTCTAAAAATTATACCGCAACCTTTCATTGGTCACACCAATCATCTATTGTTGACGATACGCACTTAATTTTATTAACTAATCCGTTTATCTTTTAATAACTACGCATGGTTTTCATTATTATCGCCACAGTCTGGTGGATACTCAATTGTCAAATCATTATTTCTTAAAAGGTTTCACAGTCGAGTCACCATTTATTCATCTCCACTTATGTTCCTGTATCGAACCTTCGTCTCTGACCCGCTTATGGGTATTAAATTCACCATCACTTATTTACTCAAGGTAGAGAACTTCACAATTTCTGGAAAAACACGTTCAGAATTTATTTACAATTAAGTTTTCTTCGATCTTGAATCTTCATGATAAATATCTTTCCGCGACGAAGGGATGTTTCACGTATTGATTGCCTGTCTGAGTCAGTGTTCAGAATTCCCTTGATCTCCGATTGTTGTCCCGACATTTGTTTGCTTGCATACAGCCTTACTTCCTTAGTTTATGACTAATTTATTCGTTATGGTTCGCTAACAATTCATTTCACGTCGAAATCCTCTGATTTGATACGCGTCATGTTACCGCAATCTATCGTATTGATGAGATCCTCATAACACGAACAACAGTCTAACTTGATGTCTTCGCCACGTCCATGTTATTGATGAATTTCTTCTTCCTTACCCACAGATGTCCACCATTTATCGGTTTGCAGTCACATCTATGTTTGTTGTATGATTCCACGTGCCACACTATTTCATTTCTTTTGAAATCGTTAAAGAACAGACTTTACGCAAAAAGAGAGTTTGCGAATATGATTTTGATTGAAAACTGAATAAGGAATAACAATGCCACAAACGATTTGGAGAATTTGTAATTCATAAAATTGAAGGGAGAAGAATGAGTGAAGATTTAGATGTGAATGAGACAACCATATTCATACCCAAGATGGCCAGTCTTTCATACTATATGGCATACAACACATAATTAGGTGGCGTCCCACCCGACTCTTCATCATTTTGACAAAGCGTCATACCACAACATTGTGTGTCTCAATCAGAAATCGGTGATTTGAGGAGAGAAACAATTCAGAAGGAATACAACAAATTTTCTTTCGTCTTCACCACATATGATTTATCCACATAAGAAACTTATACGTATCCAAGAATCAAGAAGAACATATGCTATCGTGTTAAGTGTTAGATATATTTGATAATGTCATGACTAATATGATTTGTGTTTAGTTTTCAGATCTTACTTAACAGGACAAATCAATACTTAATTGAAATCAGCACTTACTGGAAGTCAGAACTTAATGATATCAGTACTTAAATTATCAGGAGATAATTATCAGAAGATGGATATCAGAACTTAAGTATGGAAGGACGAACAGTTAAGGAAAGGTTGATTGAAAGGAAAGAAGATCAAGACTAAATAAAGAAGAGATATGCATGGAGAAGACTTCTATGGAAAATAGAAGACTTGGAAAAGAAGATATCTAATTGATATATTTTAGGATACAGAATCATATTCAATATCAATTAGCGATTATCTTATAACTATGTAGTATATAAACACAGACATGGGGTTTACACTATATGTGTTATCATAATCGAAGTTATTATTTATTGTAACCCTAGCAGCTCTCGTGATAATTTGTTCATCACTGAGAGAGGACAGTTCCATATTGTAACAGAGTTTAATAAAGCTTGTTTTCTGTTACTTGTGTTCTTTAATTCGATTTGATTGTGATAAACACTGTATTCAACCCCCTTCTACAGTGTGTGTTACCTAACAAGTGGTATCAGAGCAGATCTGTTAACACACAAACAGTTTAAGATCCGGAAACAATCATGTCTGAAGAAGAACAAACTCCAACTACGCCCACCAAAACTGAAGAACCTCCAAAGACTCAAATCCATAGTCGATATGAGACTATTAGAGTTCCTATACTGAAACCATCTGAATATTCCATATGGAAGGTGAGGATGTCTATGTTTCTGGAAGCTACTGATCCAGAATACCTTGACAGAATCAATGAAGGACCACACAAGCCAACCAAACTCTCTGTTGTAGTTGCAGGTGAACCAGTAAAGTCTATACCAAAGGAGAAGAGTGATTATACTGCTGAAGATATCTCATCAATTGCTAAGGATGCTAAGGTACGACACTTGTTGTATAGTGCTATTGATAATGTAATGTCAAATAGGGTAATCAACTACAAGACTGCAAAGGAGATATGGGATGCTTTGGAGATAAGATGCCAGGGAACCGAATCAATTAAGAAGAACAGGAAGAGTATACTCACTCAAGAGTATAAACACATTGACTCAAAGCCTGATGAGTCATTAACTGGTTTATATGACAGATTTGTCAAACTCTTGAATGATTTGTCACTAGTTGACAAGGAATATGATCTTGAGGATTCAAATCTTAAATTCCTGTTAGCACTACCTGAAAGTTGGGATTTGCTATAAGAGACTACTAAATCTTGAAGAAACAACTTTTGATGAAATTGATGGGATGCTCAAGACTCATGAACTTGAGATGGAACAAAGAAACAAGAGAAAAGGAAGAAAGTCAAGGACAGTTGCTCTTAAGGCTGAGGAGGAATCCCCCAAAGCAGCTGCCTCAAGGAAAGGCAAGGGAAGAGCTCTCATCACAAAGTCTGATACTGAATCATCAATTTCTGATAGTGATGATGACTCAGAAACTGAAAGCTTACCTGAGATGGATGCTGATGAAGAGATGATGAAGCTGTGTGCTCTTATGGTGAAAGGAATCACAAGGATTGCATACAGAAAATTCAGGAAAGGAAAGAAGTTTTCCAGGAAAGGTGCAACTTCTGATAAGAAGAGTTTCAGAAAATCTGAAGGCAAATGAGGAAAGTCTGACAGAGGAGATTACTCAAATGTCAAATGCTACAACTGTGTTGAGAAAGGCCACATATCTCCTGATTGCAAGAAAGTGAAGAGTGATAAAGGCAAGGCTCTTGTCACAAAGAAGAAAAGCTGGACAGACACTTCAGATTCTGAAAGTGAGGAGAACTATGCCTTGATGGCAAATGCTGATAGCAGTTCTGATGCTGCTGAGTTAAAGGTACCTCAAACTACTTATGCCTTTCATACTGATGATATTAATGAGTTAAGAAGATGTCTTAAAACCATGTTCATTAGTTATAGAGATCAAACTTTAACATGTGAAAGATTAACTTCTGAAAATCTTGCTTATAAAAAGAGGAATGATTATTTAGAAAAAGAGTTAGTCATGTTCCATCAAACTCAGAAAGATAGAGATGATGCTTTCTATGTTAGGGATGAAGTACTTAAAATGAATGAATCTCTAAAAAATGAGTTAGAAAAGGAAAGAGAGATTATCAGGACTTGTACTAACTCTGGAAGAACAACTCAGAATTTGTTAAGTAGTGGAAACAGGAAAGAAGGCTTAGGTTATGGAGATGATAAGAATGATAAGGGAACTGTAGAGATTGAGCCTATAGTTGTTAAACAAAAGCCAAAGGTAAATCCTGCTAAGTTTGTAGCTATAAAGTCTGATAATGATAAATCAGGAGTTAAAGAGAAATTAACTTCTGACAAACCAAAATAGGGTAAGCCAACTGAAGTAAACATAGGTTTAATGACAAAGAAGCAGCTTAAGCATAAGCTAAAAGATGTTAAGAATGTAAACAAGGTAAAACCACCTAGGAAAAATAGGAATGGAAAGGAAGGTGTGAATAAAGGTAATGATTATAAGCCTGTTCCTAATGCTCCTATAAAGAAATGTCATAACTGTAGAAATTCTAACTATCTGGCTTCTCTTTGCAGGAAGAATAAGAACCTAAACTCCTTACCTTCAAAGTCAGGAGTTAAGAGTCAGTCTGTTAGATAAAGGCCACAAAATCCTTGTTTTCATTGTGGTAGTTTATGGCATTCCATTTATACTTGTAAGGAATATCATAGTTTGTACTATGATTATTATCAAATAAAACCTTCTTTAAAGAAAGTTAGCATTGTTCCTTCTAGTGTAAGTTCTGATGTAAAGTCTGATACTGTAAATGCTGATAAGAAAACTGTTAACATAAATTCTGATGCTAAATCCGCTGCAAATGTTAACAAACTTAATAAGGCCAAATGATTCAAGCAAGTCTGGGTCCTTAAAACTAATCATTAGTGGTCTTTGTGATTGCAGGGCAACAGGAAAAACATCCTAGTTCTTGACAGTGGATGTTCGGGACATATGACTGGAAATAAAGCCCTGCTATCAGACTTTGTGGAGAAAGCTGGCCCAAGTGTTTCATATGGAGATGACAACATGAGAAATACTTTGGAATATGGCAATATCAATCTGGGGAATGTCATCATTGAAAAAGTAGCTCTGGTCTCAGGACTTAAACACAATCTGCTGAATGTTAGTCAAATCTGTGACAGAGGTTATCATGTGGATTTCTTTGAAGAACACTGTGAAGTTATAAGCAAATCTACAGACAAAGTTGTTCTGAAAGGATACAGGCATGGAAACATTTATGAAGCCAAGCTTTCAACAAGTACTGATGGTTCTACAATCTGTCTGTTAAGTAGAGCATCAATTGAAGAAAGCTGGAATTGGCACAAGAAACTCTCGTATTTAAATTTCAACAATATAAATGAACTAGTCAAGAAAGATCTTGTGAGAGGACTGCCAAAATCAGTATTTGCTCCTGATGGCCTGTGTGATTCATGTCAGAAGGAAAAACAAAGAAAATCTTCTTTCAAGAGCAAGTCTGAATCATCAATTTTTGAGCCTTATCACCTACTACATGTTGATCTATTTGGTCCAGTAAATGTCATGTCTATTGTAAAGAAGAAATATGCTATGGTCATAGTGGATGAGTTCACCAGATACAGATGGGTGTATTTCTTGCACACAAAAAGTGAAACTGTGTCTATTTTGATTGATCATGTCAAGCAACTGGATAAATTGGTCAAAGATTCTGTGAAGATCATAAGAAGTGATAATGGCACTGAGTTCTAGAATTTGATCATGGAAGAGTTCTACAAAGACCATGGAATAAAGCATGAATTTTCTGCTCCTGGAACTCCACAGCAAAATGGAGTTGTTGAAAGAAAGAATAGAACTCTTATTGAAGTTGCACGAACTATGCTTGATGAAGTAAAGCTACCAACCTATTTTTGGGCTGAAGTTGTGCAGACTGCTTGTTTTACTCATAATGCAACACTCATTAACAAGTATGGAAAGACACCATATGAGATGGTGAAGAAACAGAAGCCAAATCTAAAGTATTTTCATGTATTTGGATGCAAGTGGTTTGTTCTTAAAACTCATCCTGAACAACTATCCAAATTTGATCTAAAAGTTGATGAAGGAATTTTTGTTGGATATCCACTTTCCACAAAAGCCTTCAGAGTCTACAATTTAAGAACAAGGGTTGTCATGGAATCTATCAATGTCTCTTTTGATGATAAGAAGATTACTGGACTTGAAGATTTCAATGATCATGATCAACTGAGATTTGAAAATGAAGTTTTAAATTCTGATACTGTAAATCCTGACAGTCTAAATCCTGATATTGCAAACTCTGATGAATTAAACTCTGATGTTATTGAAACTGTAGTGACTACGCCAAAGGAAGATGTACCTGTGCAGGGGGAGCATACTGAAGATACAACCACATTTTAAGAAACATCAGAACCTACTACAGGCTCTTCAAGTTCTGATTCATCAAGTTCTGATGAGCTAAGTTCTGATAATTCTGGAAACTCAAATTCTGAAGGATCCAACTCAGAGAGCATAATTTCAGGGGGAGCATCAGAAAATGTTGATGAAGACAGCATAGATCATGGGGGAGCATCCAGTTCTAGAGAAAATATTCCATCTGCAAGGAAGTGGACTAAAGCACATACACCTGACTTAATTATTGGAAATCATGATGCAGGTGTCAGAACTAGAACAGCTACATCAAATGAATGTCTCTATAATTCTTTTCTTTCTCAGACTGAACCAAAGAAAGTGAAAGAAGCTCTTCAAGATGCTGATTGGGTGCAATCAATGTAGGAAGAGTTAAATAAATTTGAAAGAAATAAGGTCTGGACCCTAGTACCAAGACCAAAGAACAGATCTGTTGTTGGTACAAAGTGGGTGTTCAGAAACAAAACTGATAGTGATGGCATAATTACAAGGAATAAAGCAAGGCTAGTTGCAAAAGGATATTCTCAATAGGAGAGAATTGATTATGATGAAACATTTACACCAGTTGCTAGATTGGAAGCCATAAGGATATTTTTGGCTTATGTTGCTCACAAAAAGTTTATAGTTTTTCAAATGGATGTGAAAAGTGCTTTTCTCAATGGAGAATTGGAAGAGGAAGTATATGTTGAACAACCTCCAGGTTTTGTAGATTCTAAACTTCTAAATCATGTGTACAGGCTTGATAAAGCACTCTATGGCCTTAAGCAAGCTCCAAGAGCATGGTATGAGACTTTAGCTCAGTTTCTTCTGGAAAGTGGATTTAACCGAGGAACTTTTGACAAAACATTGTTCTACCTCAACCATGGAAAAGACTTACTTTTTGTGCAAATATATGTTGATGATATCATCTTTGGTTCTACAAATGACAGACTTTGCAAAAAGTTTCCCAAGCTGATGCAGTCAAGATATTAAATGAGTATGATGGGAGAACTTAGCTATTTTGTGGACCTTCAAGTCAAGCAGAATGAAGAAGGCACTTTTATTTGTCAATCCAAGTACACCAGAAATTTGCTGAAGAAATTTTGAATGCAAGATTGTTCAAGTGCACCACTCCCATGGCCACTGCAACAAAATTGGATAAGGATACTGGTACATCAGTAGATATTACTGATTACAGAGGTATGATTGGTTCACTACTCTATCTAACTGCTAGTAGACCTGATATCATGTATGCTACCTGTCTTTGTGCAAGATTTCAAGTAGATCCAAGAGAACCTCACTTAACAGCTGTGAAAAGAATTTTCAAGTACCTTAAGGGTACAGCTGATCTGGGATTATGGTATCCTAGAGAATCAGACTTTAAGCTAATAGGTTACTCAGATGTAGATTTTGCAGGATGCCAAATTGACAGGAAAAGCACAAGTGGAAGCTGCCAATTTCTTGGAGGCAGATTGGTTTCTTACTTTAGCAAGAAACAGAAGTCAATTTCCACATCAACTGCAGAAGTAGAATACATTGCTGCAGGAAGCTGTTGTGCACAGATTCTTTGGATGAAGAATCAGTTACTGGATTATGGGTTAACATATTTTAAAATCCCTATTTACTGTGATAATCAAAGTGCTATTGCTATGACAGGTAATCCAGTTCAACACTCAATGACAAAGCACATCAGCATTAGGTACCACTTCATAAGGGAACATATGGATGAACTTACAGTGGAATTGCATTTTGTTCCAACAGATCAACAACTAGTAGATATCTTCACAAAACCACTGTGTGAAGCTACTTTTACAAGATTGGTAAATGAACTTGGAATGGTTTCTAGTTCCTTCTCTAAATCTGCTTAGTTTATGTTCTGATACATAAGATTTTATGATCAGTATTTACATATATTACTATCTTTGTGAATTATGTGCTTAAATTAAAATTTGCTTAAGTGCTAATTGTTGTCTGATGTGAATTTCTAAACTCTGATAGTGATATGCATCTATCTATGACTATTCAATCCAATGAGGATAATTGTGCTAGATGTTGAACTAGTAGTCTTTAATATTCTTAAAATCCCATGTTTGAAGTAATTGTTTAGGTGGAAATCTTTTAACACAAGCAAATTCTGATATTGAGCTTAGTTAAGTTTACTTTGTGTATCTTATTACTAAGTCAAAAACTAGAATAGTGCTTCTTATCTGTTAAGTTCTGATATTAGTAAATCTGGTGAATGTACTAAGTGCTGATAAGCCTCACTTATCAAAAGAAAAAGAAAAGAAGAGAAATAAAAATCATGTACTCCTTTGAGATGTAGAGTAAAAATGTGGAAGGGAAGACCCAAGTGCATTGCTGGTATTAAGTTATATGCATTAGAAAAGCAAAATAAATATTTTCTTGGTGACTTTTCACACTCTATGATTACTGGAGAAATACTCTGATAATAGCATAAATTCTGATAAGCAGTCGTGACTCACTTACATTGAGAAGCCACTGTAAAATGGAATTTCAAAAGATGCATAAAATGAGCACAAAACAGTTGAGGTGGACTCATGCATGAACTCATTCTATAGTAGCTTCAGAATAATGACAGATTTTGAGCAAAGTTCTTGGTTATGTCTTATTTCTAAGATGTACTGAAGTGAATCAAACTTTAATCTTTATCTGATATTTAGCTTACTGCACACACATACACTCCATATGAATAATGAAAATTACCGTGGTGATAAATGTTATTTAAATGGACAGGTTAAGTGTCAGTTGCATAAATTTTGAGGACAAGTTATGATGGAAATTCTGATGATTAAGTTCTGAAGAAACGAAATCAGTATTTGTGTGAAGAATTATAGAAATAGGCATTCACTTTTCGAGTTAAGGAGTCATGTTATGATGACTGTTAAGTTCTGATATTAAATCCTGATTCTTTACTTGACTTATTTGTGGTTCAATCTGAAACAGTCATATTTAAAATCAGAATATGTTTTGGTGAGATATAAACAGTCAACATAATTTGGGTTAATGTTACTCGTATATGCACAGTAATTGATGTTAGAGATATTAGACTAGGGCAATCTTGTAATTTTATGCATGTAATTTAAGTTTCATGAAATGTATTCATTTGATATATTAATAAAATTTTACTTTATTGCAAGATTGTGTCTCTGAGTCGTTTCATATTCTGATGACCTTTTAAATTCTGATAATAATCAAGTTCTGATGACCTGTTAAATTCTGATAATAATCAAGTTCTGATGACCTTTAAAATTCTAATAATAATCAAGTTCGGATGCTGATGTGGCAGTATTTATTTACTTGGTTTATTTTTGGTCATTACCTCAACGGTCATATTTTTTTAAATATTGGTTTATGAGAGATAAAGCAGTAATAATCATTTATTTAATGGGATTACTTGGTTAGTGGGACGGTTTTTCTCCTTAAAAAACTGTATGTGATAAGTAATAATTGCTTATTTACCGTGCCCATTAATTTTTGCCTTAACTGCTGCATGTTTGACATGTGTAAAGGTCTGTTCCACTACTTTTTAACTGCTGTCACGTGGGGTGTCTAAGTAAAAGAGATAAAAGACTTTTAAATCTTTTATTTTCAGTTTTATTCTACTCTCTCTCTTTTCTTATTCTCTCTCACTTTTTCTGACGGTTTCTTTACAGACATTTTATCAAACACCTTACAGGAAATTTTATTTCTCACTTATTTCTCATGACACCCAAGGATTTAATTATTGATGGAGCCAAGTTTGTACCAAACAATTATGCTGCAATCTTGAACAAGGCTGAAGCTCCATCAGATTTGCACTTTGTGCAAGATTTTTTAGCAAATAGTGAGATTGGGTATGCTTTGACCCAACCTCAAACTATTTCAAGCCAACAAGTTCTGACGTTTTGGCGGACTGGAATTTTTGATGATGGTGGTGTTCCTGGTACTCCAAGCATCGTATTTGAAGTCAATGATGTTGAGCATGTGGTTACTCCTGGAGCAGTTCGTAAAGCTCTCCACTTACCAAAAGGCTGTACTTTTTCAACAGTGGAGGACCCTGTTCTACAGCAGCTCATGGCCAGTTTGGGCTATGAGAAAAGTTTGGGCAAGCTTGGACAGTTGAAAAGGAAAACTATCAGGAAGGAATGGAGCTTTTTCTTCGATTGTATCACTAAGGTATTCGCCAATAAGTGCTCCAACTTTGATGTCATTCCAATTATGAGTCAGCAAATCGGGTATGCTCTTATTCATCAAACTCACTTTGATTTTGCAAGTGCTGTGCTAGGATTCATAAGGGATAGGATGACAGAGGATAGGAATGTAGTATACTTTGCTAGATTCTGTCAGCTTATATATAATTTTTGTTATGCTGATGAACCCTAACCTACCACTGATTTAATTCCACCCTTTAAGCTTGCAAAAAGGGATTTTAATGATTTGTTAAATGCTGACATTAAGAAAATAGTGGTTAGACCCTTACAGATACCTCAGTCTGTAAAACAGATTCTTGTAAATGCTGATCCTCAAACCTACACATCTGTTTACCCTGATGTTCAACCCACCAGCACATCCCAGCCACCACAACAACCATCAGAACATACCACACCTACACCTCAAACTTCTCAACCTACTCAACCCTCCATCAGGACATATTTCAAACCATCACAGACATCTCAACCTTCACCATCAGCACATCCTGTGAGGCCTTCATCTTCCAAACCTAAGAGGACAAAGACTGTACCTCAGACACAACAAAAGAGAAGGAAGATTGTTCTGAGGGATGACTCAGACAGTGAGGAACAGGTTCCAGTATCAGAACCTATTGTTGTAGAAGCTGAGAAGGTCTCTTCTCAGAAGAATGTTGAAATTGGGAGTTCTAGGCCCCTAAAAAGGATTAGAAAGCTAAATTCTGATGATGAAGCTCCCAAAGTCTCAAGTTCTGCAAAGAGACATAAAAATCAAAGAGCCAGGAGGGCTGTTAGTGTATCATCACATTCTGAAGAAACTCTGGAAGAAGGAACTAAGAAAGGGGGTCAAGAATCTCTGATCCCAACAGAATCGATTGTTATTGAATTACTTCATTCAGCACAACCATAAATTACTCAAGATAGACTGCCTACTCCTCCCGTGTCTCCTGTAAATGAGCCAGTACATACTGAAGACCCATGAACAAGTGCTGAGATTGATATTCACAACCTGATTGTGCCTGAGGTTCTGTACTTGGAAGCTCCACCAGCTCAAATCACTCCACCAACAACACCAATTATAGATTCTGATTTTAATGAAGATATTCCTTCTACACCAATTCTGAATCTGGATGATGAAAATCAGAATTTAGGTGGGCATCAAGGTTTGGCTGTTGATTAGAACTTAGTTGGAGATCAACACTTAGAGGATGATGTTGAAGTCTCAATAGCCTCTCATACTATTCTTTTATCAGAGGAAGGTGATGATGCTGATTCTATAAGTTCTGATGCTGCTAATATTGAACTTACTGGTGAAGCTACTATCAATGTAGATGCTGATGTAGCTGGTCCATCAGGACATGCACCTCCACATGCTCCTTCAAAAGCTGATCTTGTTAAAAAGTTTGTTAGAGGAGATGCACCAGTACCTTGGAGTGAAACTCCTAGAGGAAGGGAGTGGACCAAGGAATGGAACAAAGTTGATTTCATTCCTACTTCACACATACTTGCTGAGCACTTGGAAAAGGCTGATGAGATGCTAGTCAATGATGATTTCAAGATACAGCTCAGGGTTACTGCACTCAGTACAAGACACCTTCAAAGTCAACAATCTGTAACTCAGGCCAAGGTAGACAAGATTCAAGAATCCTTAAATCAGCAAGATATGGTTGCCAAGCTGGACAAGAAAAGGTTTTTCAAACCTACCTTTGACAGAATTGAGTATATTAAGAAAACTCAGGAGAAGCAACAGGCTCAGATTGATGACATTTTGAAGAATCAAGCTTCTCATCAAAATCAACGCAATGAGATCCAATCCTCAGTGGAATTGCTTCTCTATCTTCTTTTACGTGTTGATGCCAAAAAGGGGGAGAAAGTAATTAAGTCCAAATGCAAAAACTGTTAAGTCACTGAAGGGAAAGGATGATGAAAAAGATGACCAGGGAAACTCTGGAATGGGTGGAGGTCATGGTCAAAGTAAAGGTTTTTCATCAAGTAAAGCTGGAACTATGAGTCAAAGAACAAGTTCTGATACTGGGAGAAAAATAAGTTCTGATACTTGTAAAAGGATAAGTTCTGATGAACATCAGGAACTTGATGAGAAAATTTTAAGACAGTTATTTCTGAAAGAAAATCCAGGAATGGACTTTGAGAGTCTAAAGGAAGAAGAAGCTAGACTTAAGTTAGAAAAAGTCAACTCCAAATCTGAAGCTTCTGTTGTTGAAAAGAAAATTCCTAAGGCTAAAGGCATTGTGATAAAAGAAAGGATAAATCCTGAGGCAACTAAGGCCAAATCACAAATGGAGATAGATCCAAGGTCCGAGGGCAAAGAGAAAGTTGGTGAACCTGTAAAGGTATATGTGCCTACTATAGATGAAGAAATATCTGATGAAGATGCAAATATTACTCTGATTTCAAAGAAGATTTCTCAAACAACCTCTGACATGGCTCAAGTTGTTCAGAGTCAAGATATAGTAAGTTCTGATATGACAATGAAGCAAGCAACCTCTGACATAGCTCAAGTTGGCTTGATATCAGAAGATAAGGAAAAGGAAACCTCCGACATTGCTCATGTTAAACCTTCAAAGTTACTCCTACCAGGATTCACCAAAGCTAAACAGACTCAACCTTTGAAGACTGCAACAAGTGGTTTTGAAGTAAGAGTGGTTACAGGAAAAGAAGCAAGAGATAAATCTGGATTGGGTAGTGCTGATAAAAGAAGAATACAGAACACAACCAATGATCCAACTTCTTTGAGAGAACCAGGTGTTGGAGCAACTCCTGAAAGATTGAATTAGCTTGAATCTATACAGATGGTTTACCATACCTTCTTGAAAGAACACATCTTGTTATATTTTATGACAGATGGAAGGGTATACCATATTAGGCAGAATGCTATACCACTGAAGTATTATGAGGAACTAGAACATGTTCAATTCTTACTTCAAGAGAAGAACAGATTAACAGATAGTGCTGCAAATTATTTGAAGACTCAAATTCAGAGACAGAAGAAGCTTTATTCTGTGGAGTCTGACAGCACATATTATCCCAAGTACAGAGATCACAAGGGTGATATTGTCGAGATAAAGCCTAACTCTACTAAGATTATAACTACCATTTTGGGTTATAAAGCTGTGGAATTCAATCTTGAGTCTGACAAGGCATATTTGACCATACTAGATCAGGACATAAGAAAAGCTAGAATAAATGATCTCAGGGCTGCTATCTTTCGAATTGGTGAAGATACAGTTGAATTGAAGAATGCTAAAAGGAGGATGGTTAATGAAATTGAATATGTTGAGAGATGTTTGCTAAAAACTATCTCAGAACAACTCCTGATATCAAAGAGATCGGTAATTGAAGCCAAGTCAAGATTTACAACTGCTCAAATTCTGATGTGTATACAGACTGAAGCTGTTATCAGAAGTTAAAGATGGTAAAGCTACAAGGACTGTAAGTTATAGTTATCTAGTCAAATTCTCATGCATTTATACTTAATGTTTTTGACATCATCAAATATCAGTTAAACTTGTATATTATGCTAATTTAAAAGTTAGGGGAGATTGTTAGATATATTTGATAATGTCATGACTAATATGATTTGTGTTTAGTTTTCAGATCTTACTTAACAGGACAAATCAGTACTTAACTGAAATCAACACTTACTGGAAGTCAGAACTTAATGATATCAGTACTTAAATTATCAAAAGATAATAATCAGAAGATGGATATCAGAACTTAAGTACGGAAGGACGAACAGTTAAGGAAAGGCTGATTGAAAGGAAAGAAGATCAAGACTAAATAAAGAAGAGATATACATGGAGAAGACTTCTATGGAAAATAGAAGACTGGGAAAAGAAGATATCTAATTGATATATTTAGGATACGGAATCATATTCAATATCAATTAGCAATTATCTTGTAACTGTGTAGTATATAAACACAGACATAGGATTTACACTATATGTGTTATCATAATCGAAGTTATTATTTATTGTAACCCTAGCAGCTCTCGTGATAATTTGTTCATCACTGATAGAGGACAGTTCCATATTGTAACAGAGTTTAATAAAGCTTTTTTTTGTTACTTGTGTTCTTTAATTCGATTTGATTGTGATAAACACTGTATTCAACCCCCTTCTACAGTGTGTGTGACCTAACATTAAGAAGAGGAATTTTGATGTTGATCACCTTCCACGCTTCACCTAATTTTGCCTTCAGAACCAATTGAATGAGAGATTCACAATTTAGGTCACATTATAACTTTTGAAATGTCATCTGGAAAAGCCTCCACATTAAATGTTTCAATGATTTCATCATAATTGCGTCCTTGCGAAATTTATAACTACTGCTTCGGATTTCCATTTATGCCGCATAAAATAAACATTGATCACGCATTGCCTCAACTTCAATGATCAGGATTATTATTTTTCACCAATCTTCTAGAAGAGTCTTCCATTTCCTTCAATCATCCTCGGTCCGTTCGAATCACAATTTTCGTTAAGTTTTAATAATTTCACGAATAATGTTTTAACATGTTGATTCAATTATTGATATTATTTAAACAAAGATTACTCTCGTCTTTCACGAAAACTTTAAACTTTCTCCCTATTGGGGGGGAGTCTACTTAGTCCCTCAAACTAACAACACTGAGTCTATATCCATTCTTCTTTTTAGGTCATTTTCTGTTTATAATAATAGAAACATAAATAGTAATTTGACAACCAAATTGTAGAACTCATTTCATATAAAAATCTTCTGAAAGTTGATTAAGAAAATCTGTTAGTCCCTTAACAATAAAGCAAGAATTACAGAAGGGGGGGTTGAATGGAATTCTTTATCTTTTTATTGAAATAAAAATGTTCAACTCGATTATAGATATATCTGTTTTGATTAGCACAATGCGGAATATAAACTTTAATGAATCAAAACAAGAGTAATTAAAAACAAGAGTCTTTAAAAACTTTCTGGTGGATTTAAACAATTCCACCAGAGATATATATTAATATATCGAGAGAACTCTGTGTGTAGAAATGCTCACAGCTGCTTTTAGAAGATAGAACAACTAAGAACACAGGAAATGCTAAAGATAGTGCTTACAAAGATTTCTCTGTGTTTGTTTCTAAGCTCACTTAGTTTTCTTAGTTATTTTATATTTGCTACTCTCTTGGTTTATATATATTACCAAGATTGCAAAGTCAAAAGAACTGAATAAATATAAAATCTAACAGTCTTGATCTTTGCTGCTTTTCGTCCTTTATTACCCAGTTAATGGGCTTCCACAGTGTTTGTATCCAATCTCGACGGCTGTGTGTCAGCTTTCACTGTTCAACTGATGTTTGAATCTTGATATTATCATCCGTCGACTTTCAGATCATCCGTCGATGACTTACTTGATCATCCGTCGACTGCTATTTTGAACATCCGTTGAAAGTCATTTGATCATCCGTCGAAGCTTTGTTAAGCATCCATTGATAGCTATTTTGGCACTTGACTTCATTTCACTTATACAGAATTACAAGACATTGCTTATGTACAGTTAATCAACCTATTCTGCATATCTAGTTAAAGTCAACATGACTTATATGCTACTACAGATTCTATACAAAGGTGCATACAACACTGTGCTACAAACTTATCATTATATAAGCTACTCACTCGATGGATAATAAATTACTCATCCGTCGATACTCAAACTGAGTTATCCGTCGGGACTATAATTCTTATCCGTCGAGTGCTACATTATTTCACTAAGTAAAATCTACTTAGATGTTTTGTTTAGGTAATCATCAAGTGCACAACATATTCACAAAAATCTCCCCCAATTTATGTCTACTGGAATTGTAGCCATAAATTAAGAGACACTTGATGATAATAAAACATCCTAAACATATATCTTTAAAGATAAGTAGATAAAACTGAAAGTGCTTCAATTTAAACAAGGTATACAAGGTTTGGCTCACAGTCAATTCAAGATGCTCCTCTAGCCTGAGCCGATTTTTCTAGTTTCTTGAAGGTCTGGATCTTCTTCCAAGCTTTCTGTTGTTTTCTTCAATTTGATTCTGGAGCTGTCTGTGGAATTCTAATTCATCAGATTCTGAGAGATCTAACATTTCTTGCATTTCCAAAAGAGTCTCATTGCTAGAGATACTCAATTGGTCTTCTAGTCTAAAGAATCTTCTCACACCCTTGTCATCCATGAATTCCATCAGCCAGTAGGGCCTTAGATGCACTCTTCTCCCTGTGTATGGGATGATAAGAGTTTTGGGTAGTGCATCTTTGGCTCTAACACTCCTTAGCTCTTCAATCTTCTTCAATACTAATCTTCTTGCAGTTACATTAAACCCAAAGTTTTTCTTGAAGGATGAATAGACTTTGATCAACACAGCTTGGCTTTCTTGAAGTATCCTGTGAAGAGGCCACTGAATCTCCCTTCCTCCTTTGTACTTGAATACCAACCTTTCAGGTAGGTTTCTGTATGCATCAATTGCCCTTACCTCATCCAGCTCCTCCAGATAAAGGTTTAGGTCTGAAAATTCCTTGATGTCACACAAGTACAAGTAGTCTTCCTTGTTGATCTTGGGTTGAGCTTTGACTACTGCCTTGGATTTGAGAGGTGACAGCTTCACTTTCTTGACTGCCCTTGATTTTGTCCTTCTTGGCTTGGTGAGAATTGGTAAGTTGAAGTCAGGAATTGGTAATTTATCCCACTCTATTGGCTCATCCTTTGGCACAATAGGCTCTCCATGTATGTTCCTATAGGGGTCTACCACCCTTATGTCTTCAAATACCACAGAGGGCTTTGATGCTTGAGTTTCAGCTTTAGTGGATTCCATTGGAAATTGATCTTCCAATTCCTTGTTAACAATATCCAACTTTCTTTTTGTTCTTTTAGCCAATTCTTTCTTTCTTGGATATTTCTTCTGTTCTTCAATCTTCTTCTTTGATCCAGTAGCTTGAGTTGGTTGAGAGGGAATTTGTTGAGAAGAGTTCACAGCCTGTAGCTTGGTCAAGATAGCAAACTGTTCTTTCTTTTGTTTAGACTTCTTTGCATCTAGAGCAGCTTGCCTCTTTTCCTGCTTCAATCTGGCTTTTTCTTCTTCCTTTGCTTGAGCAAATTGTGGATGTCCAGCTACCACACAAATTTCCTTCCCATT
Organism: Apium graveolens; assembly: GCF_009905375.1. NCBI lineage: Eukaryota > Viridiplantae > Streptophyta > Magnoliopsida > Apiales > Apiaceae > Apium > Apium graveolens. The sequence continues at coordinate 166,814,684 of NC_133650.1, read as the reverse complement.
TCTGAATATCTTTGCAATTCTCTCTCTTGAGGCTGAATCAGCTGGATCTTTGTAGAGAAGAATAGATCTTGACAGAAGCTTCTTTTTATCAGGCTTGGGTGTCTCATACACAGTATCCATAGGGTTCTTCAAAGATGACTTTGGATAGTTTGCCCTTGGTTTAAGAATCATCTCAGCCTTTGTAGTCTTGATGCAGGAAGATTGTCCTTTCTCCAGATAGTTCATGCTCATCTCATTCACATTGATTGGCTTGACATGAGAGTGATGGATTGCTGACTGATCTGGTTCCTTGACTAATTGAAACTTTCTCTGTATTTCCTCATCAATCTTTTTCCAGTTGATCAGAGTCAACTCTTCTTTATCAGCATCTTTCAAACTTGCTACTGCTGCATTTATAAGATCTATACCATCTGCAACTGGTGGCTTGGAGATAGTAATTGAAGGTACAATTACTTTGCTGATTTGAACTACAATGTTCTCCCCCTTAGTTGGTCCTTTCTCCCCCTTACTTGATTCTCTCTCCCCCTTTTTGTTATCATCAAGTGAAGGAGTTAGGCCTTGTGCTTTAGCCAGTTGCATGAGAAGATTTGTTTGAGTCTGTTGATTTTGAAGAAGTAGGGCCACTGAATTCTCAATAACTTGAACTCTGGTCTCCAGCTTGGCTATCTTCTTTTCAGAATCTGATTCTCTTCTTTTATAATAAATCATGCATGGTACCATATGGCATTAGTGAATCCAGTTTCTCAGAGTTGTATGTCTTTAAGTCAGCTATCTCCTTTTTCAATTCATCCACACTGATATTCTGTCTGGAGTGTTGGATCTTCATTAAGTGCAAGGAGTCTAGATGAGCTTTAAGAACAGCCTTGGTACCAGCATCTGAAACTTCCTGAAGGGCTTGCTAAATAGCTGTTACTTGTCTTACCAAAGACACCTCAAATTGTCCTGGTGTAAAGTCCTTTGCCCATGCCCATTCAGGTAAACTTAAAACAGAACTTTGGCCTTCAGCTCCCCCTAAGTTCATGCTTCCATTCAAAGAACTAGAGTCATCATCATCAGAATTTACTCCAAATTCTTCAGATGGCTCTCCAGCTTGAGGAGGCATCCTGTAGACAGCAGCTTTATCTCTTTGAAGAGATTTTGTGGTGTGCACTAAGTGTAAAGTCTGCTCTGCCTTCACATTGTCCTGAGCAGCCAACAGTTGATAGGCTGAAACAGGGTGAGTAAAAGTGTCAGCATCCAAGAAAATGTTATCAATTACAGCTTTGTAATGTTGCTGAAATTGTCTTTCCTTTTCAGCATCATCCACAATCATTGACTCACTAGCAATAGCTGGCTCCATCCTTATTGCTCCAGTACCTGCTTTTCTCTCATGTTCTCTCTTTTGTTGCATCAGGGTCTCACCCTGGCTCCCCACCCTCACACCCTCACCTTCACCTACTAAGGTGGGACTCCTCTCACTCACTTTTGCCAATCCTGAATGAATGGATTGCTGAGATTCACTCTTTTCCTCTCCTTTTTCCTGGGAGCAACCCAGCCTCTCACTCAATACACTCTCCTCTCTCAGTCCTAAGAGTGATTGTATTACCACCAAATCTTCTGCACTTGAAATTATTGAAGTTTGAAGTTGTGCAGAGACACTCGACGGATAAATGATATCCGTCGGGTGAGTGGTAAAGCTATCCGACGGATAACTGTTATTAAGCTTATCCGTCGGGATACAATCACTACTCGACGGATGAGCAATATACATCGAGAGAGTAGAAATGAATGAGGTGGGAAGAGAAACTATTGTTGACTCTGTGTTGATTGAAGTTATTTGAGGCACAGATGTCACAATAGAATCAGAAAGAATTGGCAAGTGAGCCAACAAATCATCTAAAAGATGATGCTCACTTGCACTAGATTTTGGCTTCCCCAACATAGTTAAAGAAGGGGAATCAGGAATTGAAGTGTTTATCATGTCCACTTCCAGTGAGTTGGTGAGTATTGTGTTTCAGTGGCTTCTATCAAGAGAGATTTTGGCTGTGACTCCACATTTATTGGAGCCACATCAATCTGAATTTGAGAAGGTGCAGGGACTCTGTCTTTAGCACCAGTTTGCACTAAGTGTGTGTCCTGTGCATCCTCAGTTGTTTTGGATTTCTTCTTTCTAGTGTAAGTTTGGTGTAGGCTTGTGTCCCTAACCCTCTTGGCCTGTGCTCTTGGACGAGAGCTTTGTTCAATAGCCACATCCTTTTGGGAGGATGCAGCTAGAAGTGAGCTTCTGTCCTTTTTAAGCACTGCAGTTTGTTGGGAAACTGCAGTGTGGCTAGGCTGGGATTCACTTATCTCTCCAACCTTATCCTTGGGGTTTCTTTGATGTTCACCCCTTCCCTCACCTATCTTACCCTCCTTCACACTCCCCTCTTTGTGTTTGGTAGAATTTTCAACTGGTACCTTTTGAGAGATACTAGAGGGGGTTTTCTTTGATTTGGATTTAAGAATTCCAGTTGTTTTGGCAGCTTTGGTAGGCAACTATTTGGTCATTGTCACAGTTGCCATAGCTATGCCTGAAGTCAAAGAAATAGAAGGGTTTGGAATAGTTGAGAGTGTAGATGAACTTACCTCACTTACCTGAGGTGCCAGCATTACAGGAAAATAGAACATTGGCACATCCTTGTGATGGTTGGCTCTGTTCAAATCTGCAATGATTCTTCTCTCTTGAATCCAACACGCTAATTTGTTGGTTGGGTTCTCAAGTACAATCTCTTCACAAAGATGGTTAACCAAAAGCATAAAAAATCTAGCATAGTAAATATTCTTTCCTCTTTTGGCTGAGTCACCTAGTTTATAACCTAACTCATACACAACCAGATCACTTAAGTTGTAATATTTGTCTGTAACTAGCATGTATAGCATGTTAAGCATGGAAATGTTCACAGAATCAAAATTACTGATTTTTCCAGAAAAGACCTTAGTTACTACATCACACAAGTAACTCCATTCCTTCCTAAGACCTAGTCTTCTAATTTCACTTAGTTTTGCAGTAGGAATTGCATAATGAATGGAATTTAGCATATTGACAATATCAGTGTCAGTGTGTGGTGCAGTAACATTGTTATCAGGAATCTTGAAACATGCTTTTATGACATCACTATTGATACAGAAAACATTACCTTTGATGGTCAGAGTGATGGTTATGTCAGTAGAGTTGTAGATTACTGTTGTCCACATCTCCTCAACAACTTCACAATAAATTGTGGGTGATTCCAGCATAGCAAAACTTAACTTGCAGTTCTTCACGAAGTCCATAATCTTATGATAGTCTTCAGATTGCTGAATCCCCTTATTGACCAAGCCAGTGAAGTTGTTCTTCTCATAGATGAACCCAGTCTGTGACATGATCTTTACAACGGGTGCCATTATTAGGGAAGAAAAGCTTGAAGAGAAAGAGGATTTTTGCTTGAGAGAGAATGAAATAAGACAGTTGAATTTGAGAATGATAAAAGAAAATGATTAGAATGAAATAGGCTTTTATACTTTGCTCAAACTCAACGGATAAAAATAATAAAGAGAAATAAATTACCCAATAGAAACTGCCTAAAATTACCGTTTTAAAATAAACTTTAAAAATTCCACCCATTATCTGTCATGTAATGCTTATAAACTGTAAGTATACTCGATGGATAATGTTCAGGGAATTAACGGTTAAGATTTAGACACTTCGACGGATGAGGATAAAATGTTATCCGTCGAGCTTTAAAATATTCCAGAAAAGTAATTGATTTTTATTTACAATTTGTATATCGACGGATGACTCAACCCGATGGATAATGGTCATCCGTCGAAAGACAAATTTTGACTCAGCCAAAATTTCATCCAAGACTAAAAATCAACTAAATTTCTGGCTTCTTTTCAACTTGCAAGAATAATTCAGATAAATTCAAGAGTAATTAAGCATACCTAACTCACTTACCAACCTAGAAAAGGTGGATTCATCCAGTGGCTTGGTAAAAATATCTGCAAGTTGCTTCTCACTTGGAACAAAATGTAACTCTACAGTACCATTCATTACATGTTCCCTTATGAAATGGTACTTGATGTCTATATGCTTTATCCTTGAATGTTGCACTGGATTTTCAGTGATGGCAATTGCACTTGTGTTGTCACAGAAAATAGGAATCCTTTCAACTTGCAAACCATAGTCTAGCAATTGATTTTTCATCCATAAAATCTGTGCACAGCAACTGCCAGCAGCAATATATTCAGCTTCAGCTGTAGAAGTAGAAACTGAATTTTGCTTTTTACTGAACCAGGACACAAGCTTGTTTCCTAAAAATTGACAGATTCCTGTTGTGCTTTTTCTATCAATTCTACAACCTGCATAATCTGCATCTGAATAACCAGTTAGATCAAAACCAGAATCTCTAGGATACCAAATGCCAAGGTTTGGTGTTCCTTTGAGATATCTGAAAATTCTTTTAATAGCTATCAAATGAGACTCTCTAGGATCAGCCTGAAATCTAGCACTCAAACATGTAGCAAACATTATATCTGGCCTACTGGCTGTTAAGTACAGAAGTGAGCCAACCATGCCTCTATAACTTGAAATATCCACAGACTTTTCAGTAGTGTTTAGTTCAAGCTTAGTTGCAGTGGCCATGGGAGTTTTTGCAGATGTGCAATCCATCAGATCAAACTTCTTTAAAAGATCAAAAATATATTTAGTTTGACTAATGAATATTCCATCACTAACTTGCTTAACTTGTAAACCAAGAAAGCAAGTTAGTTCTCCCATCATACTCATTTCATACTTGCTTTGCATCAGTTTGGCAAACTTTTTACAAAGTTTTTCATCTGTAGAGCCAAAAATAATATCATCTACATAAATTTGAACAAGTATGCTAGAGCCATTCACATTTCTGAAAAATAAAGTTTTATCTACAGTACCTCTTGTGAAGTGATTTTCCAAAAGGAACTTTGATAAAGTGTCATACCAGGCTCTAGGTGCTTGCTTCAGTCCATAAAGTGCTTTCAATAGATAGTAGACATACTCTGGGAAATTTAGATCTTCAAAGCCAGGAGGTTGACTTATATACACTTCTTCCTCCAAATCTCCATTCAGAAAGGCACTTTTGACATCCATTTGATAAACCTTGAAATTGGCATGGGCTGCATAGGCTAAGAAGATTCTGATGGCTTCAAGTCTTGCAACAGGAGCAAATGTTTCATCAAAATCTATCCCTTCTTGCTGACAATAGCCTTTAGCAACCAATCTTGCTTTGTTCCTTACTACTATGCCATTTTCATCCATCTTGTTTCTGAATACCCATTTGGTGTCTATTGGATTCTTTCCTTTAGGCTTGGGTACCAGCTTCCATACTTTATTCCTTTCAAATTGGTTTAGCTCCTCCTGCATAGCTAAAATCCAATTAGGATCTAATAAGGCTTCTTCTACCTTCTTTGGTTCTTCCTTAGACAGGAAGCTGCTGTATAGACATTCTTCTTGAGTTGCTCTCCTGGTTTGAACTCTAGAAGAAACATCACCAATGATTAGTTCAAAGGGGTGATCTTTTGTCCATTTTCTTGGTTGAGGTAGATTAGCCCTAGATGAAGAGACCTCAATGTTGTCTTGATGTGTGATTGAGTTTTGATTGCTAGAAACTCCCCCTGAGTTTGTGGATCTTTGCTTTGAAATTGGGGTGCTTTCCATGGGTGATCTGCCTTGACTTCCTGCTCCTTTTGATAACCCGACGGATGGTAAATTTTGAGTACCGACGGATGAGACAGGTTGTCTTCCGACGGATAATACAGATTACCTTCCGACGGATGAAGCATTATGTAACTCGACGGATGTTGAATTTTGTGCTTCATTTGTAGTAAATTTGTCTGCATTATCCTTAGACATTGTTTCTTGATCACTTTCATCATCACTTTCTTCACTGACCATCTCAACATTGTCGAATTTGAGGCTCTCATGGTAATCTCCATCTTTTAGTCCTTCAATTTTTTTTATCATCAAACACAACATGTATAGATTCAACAACAATGTTGGTTCTTAGATTGTAGACTCTATATGCTTTACCAACAGCATATCCAACAAAAATTCCTTCATCTGCTTTAGCATCAAACTTCCCATTTTGATCAGTTTGATTTCTCAGAATATAGCATTTACAGCCAAAGACATGAAGAAAGTTCAGAGTTGGCTTCTTGTTCTTGAACAATTGATAAGGTGTCTTGCATTTTGCTTGATTAATCAGAGAGATGTTCTGAGTGTAGCATGCAGTGTTGACAGCTTCAGCCCAGAAATATGTTGGTAATTTTGATTCTTCAAGCATTGTCCTTGCAGCTTCAATAAGAGATCTATTCTTTCTTTCCACTACTCCATTCTGTTGTGGAGTCCTTGCTGCTGAAAACTCATGTAGGATCCCATTTTCCTCACAGAATGCTCTGATGACATAGTTTTTGAACTCAGTTCCATTGTCACTCCTGATTCTTCTAACTTTGAAATCAGGATGATTGTTAACTTGCCTTATGTGATTGATGATGATTTCACTAGCTTCATCTTTGGACTTTAGGAAATAGGTCCAAGAGAACTTTGAGAAATCATCTACAATTACTAGGCAAAATCTTTTCTTTGAGATTGACAAAACATTGACTGGTCCAAAAAAATCCATGTGAAGCAGTTGCAGAGGTTCTTCAATTGCTGAATCAAGTTTCTTCCTGAATGATGCTTTAATTTGCTTCCCTTTTTGGCAGGCATCACACAGTCCATCCTTTATAAACTCCACCAGAGGAATGCCTCTAACTAGCTCTTTCTTTACCAGCTCATTCATGGTCTTGAAGTTCAAATGGGATAGCTTCTTGTGCCATAGCCAACTTTTATCTTGACTTGCTTTACTGAGAAGACAAGTTACAGATTCTGCTTTATTTGAGTTGAAGTCAGCTAGATACACATTTCCTCTTCTCACACCAGTGAGAACCACTTTGTTGTTTTGATTATTAATCACAACACAGGTTTCTTTGTTGAAGGTTACTGAGTTGCCTTTATCACAAAGCTGGCTGATACTCAACAGATTGTGTTTGAGACCATCCACTAAGGCAACCTCTTCAATGATGACATTGTCCTTTCAAATCAAGCCATATCCCACAGTATAACCTTTGCTGTCATCTCCAAAAGTGATACTTGGGTCAGCTCTCTCTTCAAACTCTGTGAGCAGGGTAGAATCACCAGTCATGTGTCTTGAACAACCACTATCCAAGTACCAAAGATTCCTTCTGTTTCCCTGCACACATCAAAATCAAATCAAGTTGATTTTGGTACCCAAGTTTCCTTGGGTCCTGCCTTGTTAGCTTTCTTCTTCTGTTTCTTAGGTTTTAACTCATTTGACCTAGGAATTTCAGATTCTTCCTTAGTCATTTGGGTTGGGCCTTTGAAACCACTAGATACTACAGAATTATTATACATGTTAAGGCTAACAGGAAATGGCATGCTTGGTGCAAACATGTTATTCCAGTAAGGCATGCTAAATGGCATTTGAGGCATATTGTATGCAGCATAATATGGATTAGGTGCAAATGGCATATTAGCAAACTGTGCATTCATGTTCTGTGTAGGAATAGCATTAACAGGCATAGGAGGCATGGCATTCATGTTAGAGAATTGAGGCTGAACAGACATGGGAGTAGGCATGGCAGATTTGCAATTAACAGACAAATGATTTACACTACCATATTTGACACAGATTTTTCTAGGAGCATATTTGTCAGGTGTGTAGTTGTTATGTTTGTTAATCCCTACTTTACCATTCCTATTGTTTTTCCTTTTAGTTTCTGTTTTTACCTCTATCTTCTCAAGTCTGTCACTCAACTGTTTGACAGTCATGTGACCAACATTAGCCTTTTTCCCTTTCTTGGCTTGACTTGACTCCCCTGAAACAAAGTTCTTGGAAACAGACCCATACTTTTCATTTAGCTTGGTTAATTTGGCTTTACTAATGGGTTTGTTCACAGCCGACGGATGAGGATTTTTATCATTCGACGGATAACACATTTTGTTATCCGACGGATAGTCCTCATCATCCGTCGAGTCTACATCTGTCAGCAATCCATCTACCAAAATAGGTTCTAGTTTCTCCTTATTCTTTTTCCAGGCTTCATCACAAAAGGACTCAATTCCTTGAACCTTGGTGATTTGAGCATGAACATCTCTGGATGTTTTCCATGCTTTAATCACCTCCTGTTCACGATCGAGCTGCTTCTTTAAAATTTCTTCCTTTTTCAAGGACTCAGTTAATTCCTCCTTAGCAATTCTACACTCAATTTTTAGTTTCTCAAACTCAACAAACTGAGACTCAAGCACATTATTCCTCTCACTCAAAAACAAGTTATTTTCTTTGATTTTAGCATTTTCTTTAGTGAGGGACTTAAGTGTAACACGCAAATGATACAATTCTGTAGACATATCATTTATTGCATCATTACACTCAGCTTTAGATAAATGTGCAAGGTTTGTAGTAATTACCTGATTGCTTGAGGAACTTGTCTCTGTTTCATCAGACTTGGCCATAAGGGCTAGATTGACATAGTTGATCTCCTCATCTTCATCCAAACCATCAGCTGCCCAGTCATTCTCTTGTGTAATAAAAGCCCTTTCCTTCTATTTGAGTAGATCAAAGTATTTTTGCTTATAATCCACAGACTCAAATCTCTTCTTACTAGAATCTGACTTTCTACACTCATTTGCAAAATGCCCTGCCAAGCCACATTTGAAACACTTGAATTTTGACTTATCCACCATGTTTCTATTTGGCTTGGCAGCTCCAAAGTTCTTCTTGAACTTGAGCTTGGCAAATCTTCTTGAAAGGAATGCTAGGTGCTCATCAATGTCCTCCATGTCATCTTGACTCAAAGAATCTTCACTTTCTGCAGCTAGCCCTTTACCCTTGCTTTCACAGGCCTTTGAAGTTGATTCCACAGCTTCCATCTTCACTTCCTTCTCCTTTTCCAGTTCAGCAACTAGTGCAATGGATCCTCCTTTCTTCTTTCCTCTCTACATTTTTTCATCCTGCTCTATTTCAAGCTCATAGGTCTTCAGAATGCCATATAGTCTCTCCAAAGTAAACTCCTTATAATCTTGTGAGTTTCTCAATGAGACTGTCATTGGTTTCCATTCCTTTGGAAGAGATCTGAGAAATTTCAGATTGGAGTCTTTAGTCTGATAGACTCTTTCATGCAATTTAAGAGCATTTAGTAGCTTTTCGAATCTACTAAAAATGTCAGTGAGTGACTCACTTTCTTCATTATGAAAATGCTCATATTGCTGAATCAGGAGCTGCATTTTATTTTCTCTTACTTGCTCAGTACCATCACAGATTATCTGTATTGTGTCCCAAACTTCCTTGGCAGTCTCGCAGTTGATGATGTTATCAAACATATCTGCATCAACACCATTGAACAGAATGTTCATGGCCTTTTTATCTTTCCTGACTTGTTCAAGATCAGGATCAGACCATTCATGCATTGGCTTTGGAACTGATGGTTCATTTCCTGTTGCAGCTCTCATTGGAACATGAGGGCCTCTTTCTATATAGGCCTCATCTTGAGAAAGCATATGAAGATGCATCTTTACCTTCCAATGATGGTAATTATCTTTATCCAGAAAAGGAATCTTGATTCCAACATCTTTCTTGTTCATCTTGTTGAATTGTTTTGATCTTTAAACTCTTTGTAGATTAAGAGCTTGCTCTGATACCAATTGTTAGTCCCTTAACAATAAAGCAAGAATTACAGAAGGGGGGGTTGAATGGAATTCTTTATCTTTTTCTTGAAATAAAAATGTTCAACTCGATTATAGATATATCTGTTTTGATTAGCACAATGCGGAATATAAACTTTAATGAATCAAAACAAGAGTAATTAAAAACAAGAGTCTTTAAAAACTTTCTGGTGGATTTAAACAATTCCACCAGAGATATATATTAATATATCGAGAGAACTCTGTGTGCAGAAATGCTCACAGCTGCTTTTACAAGATAGAACAACTAAGAACACAGGAAATGCTAAAGATAGTGCTTACAAAGATTTCTCTGTGTTTGTTTCTAAGCTCACTTAGTTTTCTTAGTTATTTTATATTTGCTACTCTCTTGGTTTATATATATTACCAAGATTACAAAGTCAAAAGAACTGAATAAATATAAAATCTAACAGTCTTGATCTTTGCTGCTTTTCGTCCTTTATTACCCAGTTAATGGGCTTCCACAGTGTTTGTATCCAATCTCGACGGCTGTGTGTCAGCTTTCACTGTTCAACTGATGTTTGAATCTTGATATTATCATCCGTCGACTTTCAGATCATTCGTCGATGACTTACTTGATCATCCGTCAACTGCTATTTTGAACATCCGTTGAAAGTCATTTGATCATCCGTCGAAGCTTTGTTAAGCATCCGTTGATAGCTATTTTGGCACTTGACTTCATTTCACTTATACAGAATTACAAGACATTGCTTATGTACAGTTAATCAACCTATTCTGCATATCTAGTTAAAGTCAACATGACTTATATGCTACTACAGATTCTATACAAAGGTGCATACAACACTGTGCTACAAACTTATCATTATATAAGCTACTCACTCGATGGATAATAAATTACTAATCCGTCGGTACTCAAACTGAGTTATCCGTCGGGACTATAATTCTTATCCGTCGAGTGCTACATTATTTCACTAAGTAAAATCTACTTAGATATTTTGTTTAGGTAATCATCAAGTGCACAACATATTCACAACAAAATCTTCTCCGAAATGTCATTTTAAAATTTTGAAAATCAATATTTGGTCATCATTACCATATAAGTTACTTGCTATTCTTTTAATCCGTTAATGAAATATCTAACTGAAGGAATGCCCACATAAGGGTCTCTCAATTTTGGTGCATCTTCTATTTTTCCATGGATTCTGCTCGCACTTATTAGTCGACAAAATTTCATTTACCGTCGTATATCATTTTATTCGCAATCCTACCGCAATACTGACATCTAGTACTATTTTTGACATTCTTGTCATCGTCCTTGACGTTATGCTTGCAACCACGCATGCGACTCGATGTTCGGTCTATAGATAGGTTCGTATCTTCTTGCTAGTCTTACCTATACTTAGTAAGGTAGATATCATTCTGTGCGCAACTCCCAATAAGTGATAGGAATCTTCTCGTAGTGGTGGCGTCTTCGAAACGTGCAATGTTGGTTCTTCATCAGCTTCCATCAACTTGTTGTTTCCAGCGTAAAGCTCATCCTACTACCTAATTCTAAGTTAAATCGTACCCAAAAATTACCTAGCCTCTCTTACACGAAGTTCTCACAAGACTCAATCGCATCTTCTCCATAACCGTATGAAACGTAGGGTAATATATCCAGTCTTCGTCAATCTATCGATTCCTCATTACTGTAGGATCGGAGAACTCAATATACCTATAGAGTTTCAATATTCGCCGTACACCTCCCTCAACAATACTGGCTTACCAATTCCGTATCGGACCTGCTAGTCCTCATTCGCACTCAATTCGAACTTAAAATGAGTATGCCTAGGATCTTTCCTATCTCATATGACCTATCACTCCTATCTTGCCCTCACCTATTCTTATTTCAGTGACCAATAACCTGTAGCTCTGATACCAACTGTGACGCCCCCAAATCCGGGGTCAGGATTGGGTGTCACAACACAACTTTAAATAATAAAAACCTGTATATTAAAATAAATATACAGAAAACCCCTCATTATTCAGGATCGCCTACAGGTTATAGTATGAAATAAGAATCTAACTTTCTAAAATTTACATTGTCTTAATATAATTCCATTACCTTATTACTACTTTCCTTGTATTGATCACCCTGACACCTCCAAATTTCTTCGGCTGGAATCTCACCACTTTTGCTGTCTATTAAAAGCTATTCACTTTTGTCCTCATTTGATACTGAAAGAAATAAGAGTTCACAAAGCAAGAGTGAGCCAAAAATGCCCAGCAAGTATCATAAATGGTTTCGAGGTATCAGATCAGAAAACTCTTGGAAACGATTGTTGAATGATTTTAAAAACATCTTTACATATTTAAATAGTTGAACGAACAAAATATTGGCCCTCATTGGCCTTTAATCATAAATTACATTTTTTCATAAAAGGACATTAATTGTTTCAATATTTCATCCTTTTGAATTAAATCTTGGTGTGAGTTTGTAATTATGAACTACTCGGAAAGGAATGCCATTAATTGCGATCAACAATAAATTAGACTGGACACTAAAAACCAACATATGCACTATAACCTGCTGATCAGTCAGGAGATAGCGCGGATCTATACCCAACTGCATAGACCCAACCAACATATGGGGTACCCAGGCAACTATGGCCTAAAGGGTCCGGTCCATCCCTGACCCATAGGATCCAGCTCATCACTGGTCCTCATAATAACCGTCCAGCCCGTAGAGTATTTTGATATCAAATCATTTTGAATTCAAAACATCCCAACTCAGGGTTCGCAAATAACCCGAAAGAATGGGTATTTGCTCAAGAGAGCCATCGAATTATATGAACAATAATGAAAAGAACTGGCATAATAAGAGTAATTGCAGCGAAATATAAAATAGTTAACTATTCTGAACTTAGAATAGGAGCGAATAAATATTTGCAGTATTTTAGGAGAAAGGTTGGGAATACTTGCCTCAATTGATAATCCTCTGATCTTTAACTAACGGTCATATCACCCAGTCCTGTCGCATCTGTATTACCCTTGACAGGCTACTTGACCTTTCTTATCATTTACCCTCTTAGGTTTATCTTTATTCTGAATCCGCTCGTTTCAGTACTACACGCAATGAGGCTTTACTTCTACAATCTCTATCTGGCTTTGAACGTCTCGCACTATGTGTATCTATCACAAATAATACTATTCAATGAACTGACAATATATAATTGACTAGTCTATGCACTTATCCATATCGTCTCCCCGCCCGATAATAATATATAAGAATCACATTTCATTCAAATAACGTGTAAAAGACACGCTGACTCATTATTCACGTAATACGTACACATAGGGCATGTAATCATATTATCCACATAACACATAATCACGTAATTCATGTAGCGCATAAGTTGCATCGTCAAAAGATAGGTCTCGATATGTTTAGAATTGAAATTGGGTCGAAAAGAATATTTTATCGATCAATTATTGACTCGGAATAATCCATAAAACAAACATCCTTTAGATACAAAGGAATTTAGGTCTCAAAAATATTTTTAATGAAAGAAAAATATTTTTCTAAGTCTAGAGGCGTTCGTTTCGTATTAAACGGACGAACGGTTGATTTATTATGAATTTTTGAACATTTTTCGGAATTAAAACGGTCTCCGAATCATTTAATAATTAAATAATAGGGTTCCAATACCTAAATATGACCTTAAAATAATTTTATAATAATTATCGAGTCTTGAAAATAATTTTAAATAATCTTTTAAAGCTCGAAACTATTTTCCGGAATTTTTAAATCAAAAATAAATAATTAAATCTAATTAAATAATCAATTAAAATTAATTAATAACTAATTAAATTAATTTATCAATTAATATTTAAATTAATTGACTAATTAAATAATTAATTAACAACTAATATTAATTAATTTATTAATTAGGATTTATTTTAGAATTAAAATAATTTTTAGAATATCAATTAATGAATTTTAGAAATTAAAAACAAAATTTTTGATTTATTTTAAAATTAGAATTCCAGAAACAGTTTTTCTAAAAAAGCTTTGAAACCAGATGGATCAAACGGCGGTTGACCAGTCAGACTCGCCGGAAAGCTGAAGAACAGCCGCCGAAATCTGGAAAAAACCAGAAACCAGCCGGCGTACAGCCATATCCGGCTGTCTTCGGTAACAACCAAAACCGAACCATCTTGGCTGGTCTTTGCCTCGATTCGGTTCTAAATCGCCTCACCAACACAGACAATGCAACAGCGAGTTTTACCAATCCCGAGCTCGTCGATTCCGGCCAAAAGGCGGCCATAGTCCGGCGATACTTCAAACTTTCCGGCAAAAGAACGAATTTGGTCAAAACACAACCAAAATTGACGATTTATAGATGAAAATAAGGCTGGAGTCATATACAATCTGTTCTGGCAATCAAAATCAATCCCCGATCACATAATAATCATAAAAATCGATTTGAGAATTTTACAAAACCCAAAAACTCGGCTATATAATTCCAGGAATCGTTTGGTTCAAATCATTATACAATTCAATTGCAAATTACATCCAAAAGGTATTCCAAGCATCAGAATCCATCAATAACCCTTAAATCAAAATTACCCAAAATCAATTAAAACTGTTCTTGAACAAGAACCCTAATTTTATTTTTCGAAAATCAAACACCTGTTTCTATATGATGTGAAGCTCAAAATCAAACATATGATATACCAAAATAATCAGAAAATTATTCTCTACATGATTATGACATCAAACCATATCAAAAACATCAAGAACAATTTTTCATAATTTAATCATCAAATAATTCGAATATAAATAAATAAATAAGAAAATTACCTTAATTGCTGCACTAAAATGGTTGATTGATTCAGAAAGTACTTTTCGAGAGCTTCGTTTTGATATATTACACGCTTAAATCGGAGTTCGGTAACGCCTTCGTTCGTGTGTTTGATTTCCAAGAACGTATCGTTTTTAGGTTTTTTCTCTGTAATTACTATATTTTTACTGGTTGTAAATGAATAAACGAATAAAATGAAATAAGAAATATGCTATTTATATTTACGGAATATTGGTTCTTTCTGGATCGTTTTGGATCAGTAAATTAGTTGCTTAGCCGCTAAGTAACTGCAATAACGATCCGATTTGATATCAGTTTTGGATAATTATCCCAACCAGGCTTTTTATAAAACACTTTATACGAAAATAATGGAATATTATCCCGTCTTTTGAGCATACGGGTTTGGTTGATTTATCGAAATGATTATCATATCGAAAATCTTGCGCCGGGTAGCGCACGGGCCAAGCCGTAATCCGGATCGAAAAAGTCAAAACACGGAAAATGTCCAAAATTACCAGATTAGTATAGGAAGGAGCTTTTGGAAGAGTTTCGGGTTGTAAAAACATAAAAATGTTTGAAGTCGGACGATTCCCGACTTTATAAAATAATTTTATAATTATTCAGGAAATAATTAATAATTTATAATTCATTATAAAATCATATAACACTCCATAAATTACCAGAAAAATACCTTAATTATCAATATTTTATTCTGGACATATTAAAATTAACATACTCACATTTTATTATATACAACATCCAAATATTACTATCAATCATCAGATAATTCACCAAAATTCATATAATATTCACATAATAATCATATATTGATACAAATAATTACACGATATTTCCCGGATGTTACAACTTGGGTCTTCCCTTCCACATTTTTACTCTAGATCTCAAAGGAGTACCTGACTTCAATTTTCTTTTCTTTTCTTTTCTTCAGATAAGTGAGGCTTATCAAGCATGTGGTTCATCCTTAAGATTTACTGACATCAGAATTTGACAGATAAGAAGCAAGACTCTAGTTTGTGACTTAGTAATAAGATACACAAAGTAAATTTGACTAAGCTCAAAATCAAAATTTACTTGTGTTAATAAAAATTTCCACATAAACAACTAATTCAAACATGGGATTTCTAGTATGTTAAAGACTACTAGGTCAACATCTAGCATAGTAATCCTCATTGGATTGAATAGTCACAGAACATTCTAATCACTATCAGAGTATATAGATCCACATCAGATAACAATCAGAATTTAATGTATTACAGTTTAAGCACAGATTACATAGAGATAAGACAATCTGTAAACACTGATCATAAATTCTGATGCATGAGAACAAAAACTAAGCAGATTTAGAGAAAGAACCTGAAACCATTCCAAGTTCATTTACTAGTCTTGTAAAAGTAGCTTCACATAGTGGTTTTGTGAAAATATCTGCTAGTTGTTGATCTGTTGGAACAAAATATATTTCGACTGTACCTTCCATCACATGTTTCCTTATGAAATGGTACCTAATGCTGATGTGCTTTGTCAGTGAGTGTTGAACTAGATTACCTGTCATAACAATAACACTTTAATTATCACTGGTAAATAGGTATTTTAGAGAATTCTAACCCATAATCCAGTAACTAATTCTTCATCCAAAGAATCTGTGCACAACAGCTTCCTGCAATAATATATTCTGCTTCTGCAGTTGATGTGGAAATTGATTTCTGTTTCTTGCTAAACCAAGACACCAATCTGCCTCCAAGAAATTGGCAGCTTCCACTACTGTTTTTCCTGACTATTTTGCATCCTACAAAATCTGCATCTGAGTAACCTATTAGCTTAAAATCTGATTCTCTAGGATACCACAATCCTAGATCAGCTGTACCCTTGAGGTACTTGAAAATTCTTTTCATAACTATTAGATGAGGTTCTCTTGGATCAGCCTGAAATCTTGTACAAAGACAGGTAACATACATGATATCAGTTCTACTTGCAGTTAATAGAGTAAAGAGCCAATCATACCTCTGTAGTTAGTAATATTTACTGATGAACCAGTATCTTTATCTAACTTGGTTGCATTGGCCATGGGAGTGGATGCAGTTAAACAATCTTGCATTCCAAATTTCTTCAGTAAATTTCTGGTGTACTTGAATTGATTGATAAAAGTACCTTCTTCATTTTGCTTGACTTAAAGTCCCAAAAAATAACTAAGTTCTCCCATCATACTCATTTGATATCTTGACTGCATTAGCTTTGCAAACCTTTTACAGAGTTTGGCATTTGTAGAACCAAATATGATATCATCAACATATATCTGTACCAAAAGTAAGTCCTTTCCATGGTTGAGGTAGAACAGTGTTTTATCAATTGTACCTCTGTGAAATCCACTTTCCAGAAGGTATTGAGCTAAAGTCTCATACCATAATCTTGGAGCTTGCTTACATGATTTGGAAATTTTGAATTTACAAAGCCTGGAGGTTGTTCAACATATACCTCTTCTTTCAATTCTCCATTGAGAAAAGCACTTTTCACATCCATTTGAAAGACTTTAAACTTTTTGCGAGCAACATAAGCCAAAAAGATTCTTATGGGTTCCAATCTAGCAACTGGTGCAAATGTTTCATCATAATCAATACCCTCCTGTTGAGAGTAACCTTTAGCAACCAACCTTAATTTGTTTCTTATAATTATGTCATCACTGTCAGTTTTGTTTCTGAACACCCATTTTGTGCCAACAATTGATCTGTTCTTTGGTCTTGGCACTAGGGTCCAGACTTTATTTCTTTCAAATTCATTTAACTCCTCCTGCATTTCTTCCACCCAATCAGCATCTAGAAGAGCTTCTTCCATTTTTTTGGTTCATTCTGAGATAGAAAAGAATGATAGAGACATTCATTTGATGTTGTAGTTCTAGTTCTGACACCTGCTTCAGGATCTCCAATTATTAAGTCAGGTGTATGTGATTTAGTCCACTTCCTTGCAGATGGAAGTTGTTCTCTAGAATTGGATCCTCCCCCATGATCCATGTTGTCTCCATCAGCATTTTATGATGCTCCCCCTGTAGTTATGTTCTCTGAGACTTCAGAATTTGAGTTGGATCCTTCAGGATTTAAAGAATCAGAGTTTCCAGAATTATCAGAACTTGGCTCATCAGAACTTGATGAATCAAAACTTAAGGAGCCAGTGACAGGTTCTGATGCTTCTTGAGAGTCTTGAGTTGTGGTAGGATCTTCAGCTTGCTCCCCCTGGACAGGTGCATTTTCCCTTTCCGTAGTTACCACAGTTTTAATGACATCAGAACTTAACCCGTCAGAACTTACAGGATCAGAGTTTAAGTCATCAGAATTTACAGAATTAGAATTTAAATTTTCATTTTCAAATCTCAGCTGATCATGATCATTGAAATCTTCAAGTCCGGTAATCTTCTTATTATCAAAAGATACATTGATAGATTCCATGACAACCCTTGTTCTTAAATTGTAGACTCTGAAGGCTTTTATGGAAAGTGGATATCCAACAAAAATTCCTTCATCAGCTTTTAAATCAAATTTTGACAGCTGTTCAGGATGAGTCTTAAGAACAAAACACTTGCATCCAAATACATGAAAGTATTTCAGATTTGGCTTCTTTTTCTTTACCATCTCATATTGTGTTTTTCCATGCTTGTTTATGTGTGTAGCATTCTGTGTAAAACAAGCAGTCTGCACAACTTCAGCCCAAAAGTAGGTTGGTAGCTTTGCTTCATCAAGCATAGTTCGTGTAGCTTCAATGAGAGTCCTGTTCATTCTTTCTACAACTCCATTTTGCTGTGGAGTTCCAGGCGCATAAAATTCTTGTTTGATTCCATGCTCTTTACAGAACTCTTCCATGATTGAATTCTTGAACTCAGTGTCATTATCACTTCTTATAATTTTGAAAGAATCTTTGACCAATTTATCCAGCTGTCTGACATGACCAGTTAGAGTAGATGCATTTTCATTCTTCTTGTGCAAGAAATACACCTAAGTGTATCTTGTGAACTCATCCACTATAACCATAACATATTTCTTCTTTGCAATAGACATGACATTGACTGGACCAAATAGATCAACATGCAGTAGATGATAAGGCTCAAGAATTGAAGATTCAGTTTTGCTCTTGAATGCAGATTTTCTTTGTTTTGCCTTTTGACATGAATCACAAAGGCCATCGGGAGCAAATACTGATTTTGGCAGTGCTCTCACAAGATCTTTCCTTACAAGCTAATTTATGTTGTTAAAATTTATATGAAAGGGTCTTTTGTGCCAATTCCAGCTTTCTTCAATTGATGCTCTACTCAACAAATAGATTGCAGAACCATCAGAACTTGTTGAAAGTCTGGCTTCATATATGTTACCATGCCTGTAACCGTTTAGAACCACTTTTCCTGTATAATTGCATACAACTTCACAGTGTTCTTCAAAGAAATCCAAATGATAACCTCTGTCACAGATTTGACTCACACTTAGCAGATTGTGTTTAAGTCCTGAGATAAGAGCTACTGTTTCAATGATGACATTCCCAAGATTGATATTGCCATATCCCAGAGTTTTTTCTATGTTGCCATCTCCATAAGAAACTCATGGGCCAGCTTTCTCCACAAAGTCTGATAGCAGGGCTTTATTTCCAGTCATATGTCCTGAACATCCACTGTCCAGCACTAGGATATTTTTCTTGTTGCCCTACAATCACAAAGACCACTATTGGTTAGTTTTAAGGACCCAGACTTGCTTGGATCCTTTGGCCTTTTTAAGTTTGTTAGCATTTGCAGCGGATTTAGTTTCCGAGTTTATGCTAACATGCTGTTTATCAGAATTTATATCAGACGTTGCATCAGACTTTACACTAGAAGGAATACTACTAACTTTCTTCAAAGAAGGTTTTATTTGATAATATTCATAGTACAAACTATGATATTCCTTACAAGTATAAATGGAATGCCATAAACTACCACAATGAAAACAAGGATTTTATGTCTTAAACCTAATAGACTGACTCTTAACTCCTGATTTAGGAGGTAAAGAGTTTATATCTTTATTTTCCCTGCAAAAAGAAGCAAGATGGTTAGAGTTTCCACAGTTATAACATTTCTTTATAGGAGCATTAGGAACAGGCATATAATTATTGCTTTTATTCACACCTTCCTTTCCATTCTTATTTTTCCTAGCTTCCTTTACCTTGTTGACATTTCTAATTTCTTTCAGCTTATACTTAAGCTGCTTCTTTGTCATTAAGCCTATGTTTACTTCACCTGGTTTATCCTGTTCTAATTTGTCAGAAGTTGACTTTTCTTTTACTTCTGTCCTAGATTCTTTCATCTTTTCAGAATTAGACTTTACAGTTTTTGCTACAAACTTAACAGGATTTACCTTTGGCTTAGCAGTCTGTTTAACAACAATTGGCTCAATTTATTCAGTTCCTTTCTCACTTTTATCATCTCCATAACCTAAGCCCTCTTTTCAGTTTCCACTACTTAGTAAATTCTGAGTTATTCTGTCAGAGTTGGTCCAAGTTCTTATAATCTCTTTTTCCTTTTCTAAGTCAGCTTTTAGAGATTCATTCAATTTTAACACTTCATCTCTAACATACAAAGCATCATTTTTTTCTTTCTTAGTTTGATGAAGAAAAACTAACTCCTTTTCTAAATAGTCATTCCTTTTCTTAAAAGTATGATTTTCAGATGTTAATCTTTCACATGTTAAAGTTTGATCTCTATAACTAATAAACATGGTTTTAAGACATAATCTCAACTTAGTAATATCATCAGTATGAAAAGCATAAGTTGTTTGAGGTACCTTTAATTCAGCAGTTTCAGGACTGCTATCAGCATTTTCTATCAAGGCATAGTTCACCTTAATTTCAGAATCTGAAGTGTCTGTCCAACTTTTCATCTTTGTGACAAGTGCCTTTCCTTTGTCACTTTTTCCTTTCTTGCAGTCAGGAGATATGTGTCCCTTTTCACCATAATTGTAGCATTTGACATTTGAGTTTTCTCCTCTGTCAGATTTTCCTTTACCTTCAGACTTTCTGAACCCTTTCTTATCAGAACTTCCACTTTTCCTTAAAAACTTCTTCCCTTTTCTGAATTTCTTGTAGGCTATCTTTGTGATACCCTTCACCATAAGAGCACACAAGTTCATCATCTCTTCATCAGCATCCATTTCAAGTAAACTTTTAGTTTCTGAATCATCATCATCAGAATATGATGACTCTGAATCAGACTTTATGATCAGAGCCTTTCCTTTGCCCCTCTTTGAGGCAACAACTTTAGGAGATTCCTCCTCAGATTTAAGAGCAACTGTCCTTGACTTTCTTCCATGCCTCTTGCTCCTTTGATCCATCTCAAGTTCATAAGTCTTGAGCATTTCATAAATTTCATCAAGAGTAGTTTCAGTAAGGTTATAGTTGTCTCATATTGTAGTAGACTTCAAATCCCAATTTTCAGGAAGAGTTAAAAGGAATTTTAGATTTGAATCTTCAAGATCATATTCCTTGTCCACCAGTGACAGATCATTCAACAGTTTGATAAACTTGTCATATAAATCAGTTAATGACTCATCAGCTTTGGAGTCAAAGTGCTCATACTCTTGAGTGAGTATAGTCCTCTTGTTCTTCTTGATTGCATCAGTTCCCTGCCATCTTGTCTCCATAGCATCCCATATCCCCTTTGGAGTCTTCAATGAATTACCGTGTTTGACATGACATTATCAATGGCACTATGCAGCAAATGCCTTACCCTTGCATCCTTGGCAATAGATGAGATGTCTTCAGCTGTATACTCACTTTTCTCATTTGGTATGGTCTTTGCTGGTTGATCAGCAACTACAACAGAGAGCTTGGTTGGCTTATGTGGTCCTTCATTAATTCTGTCAAGGTATTCTGGATCTGTAGCTTCCAGAAACATAGCCATCTTCACTTTCCATATGGGATACTCAGAAGGTCTCAGTATGGGAACCCTAATAGTCTCATATCGACTGTGGGTTTGAGTGTTTTGAGTTTCTTGAGTTTTGGTGGGCTTGGTTTGAGTTTGTGCTTCTTCAAACATGATTGTTTGGATCTTTACTGTACGTGTGTTAACAGAAAAGCTATGATACCACTTGTTAGGTCACACAACACTATAGAAGGGGGTTGAATACAGTATTTATATAATCAAATCGATTTAACACAAGTATGTAACAAAGATCAAGTATATTAAATAAACTCTGTTACAATAAGAACTGTGTTCTCTCTCAGTGATGAACAAATATCACTAAGAGCTGCTAGGTTACAATGTATAATCTTCTCGATAATGATAACACATATAGTGTAAACCCTAAGTCTGTGTTTATATAGTACACAGTTACAAGATAACTTCTAATTGATATGGAATACAATTCTGTCTCCTAAAATATATCAATCAGATATCTTCTACAAGTCTTCCAGTCTTATAACTCTTTCCATGCATATCTTCTTTTGTTTTAGTCTCGATCTTCTCCTGTAAATCAGCTTCCTTAACTGAAAGTCTTCCCGCACTTAAGTTCTGATATGACCTTAAGTTCTGATATTAAGCTCTGACTTCCATTAAGTCCTGATTTCAGTAAGTCCTGATTTGTCCTATTGTTAAGTTCTGAAAACTAAACACAAATTATATTAGACATGACATCTCAAATATATCTAACAAATTCAACTCAAGTAACATAATTAGAAAGATTATCAAACTCATATTCCTCAAACTCTGATGAGTCAAATGCTGATACAATGGGAACACTTATTCAGGGGGAGCATCAGGAAATAACAGTGGCACTAATCAAAGAAATAACAAAGAGTTCATGAATCAAGGGGAGGTTCGTCTTCAAGGAGTCAACTTCCATCTGCAAGAAAATGGTCTAAGTCACATACACCTGACTTAATCATTGGAAACCCTGACAGTGGTGTAAGAACAAGAAAAGCCACTCAAAATGAATGTCTCTACCATTTTTTTATATCTCAAACTGAACCCAAGAAGGTTGAAGAAGCTCTGCAAGATATTGAATGGGTCACAGAAATGCAAGAGGAGCTTAATGAATTTCAAAGGAACAAAGTCCGGACTCTTGTGCCAAGACCAAAAAACAAATATGTAGTTGGCACAAAGTGAGTGTTCAGAAATAAAACTGACAGTGAGGGCATTATTAGAAGGAATAAAGCAATACTGGTTGCAAAGGGTTATTCACAACAAGAAGGCATTGATTATGATGAGACATTTGCTCCAGTTCCAAGGCTTGAGGAAATTAGAATTTTCTAGCCTATGCTGCTCACCAGAAGTTTAAGGTGTTCCAAATGGATGTAAAGAGTGCATTTCTAAATGGAGAACTTGAAGAGGAAGTTTATATTGAACAGCCTCCAGGGTTCATTGCTCCAAAGTATCCAGATCATGTCTACTTATTGAATAAAGCACTCCATGGACTGAAGCAAGCTCCAAGGGCCTGGTATGAAACACTTAATCTATTTCTTCTAGAAAGTGGTTTCACAAGAGGTATAATTGATAAAACTCTCTTTTATAAATACCATGGTAAGGACTTGATATTAGTACAGATATATGTTGATGATATCATTTTTGGATCTACTAATGATAAACTCTGTGAGAGATTTGCAAAGCTAATGCAGTCCAGGTATCAAATGAGCATGATGGGAAAACTGAGTTGCTTTCTGGGGTTACAACTTAAACAGACTGATGAAGGGATCTTCATAAATCAATCCAAATATACCAGGAATTTACTCAAAATATTTGGAATGCAAGACTGCTCAACTTCATCAACTTTCATGGCCATTACAACCAAGTTAGATTTAAATACTGGTTCTTCAGTAGATATAACTAACTACAGAGGTATGATTGGCTCATTCCTATATCTAACTGCTAGTAGACCTGATATCATGTATGCTACATGTATCTGTGCAAGGTTCCAAGCTAATCCTAGAGAACCTCATCTATTAGCTGTGAAAAGAATTTTTAAGTATCTCAAAGGCACCATGAATTTGGGATTATGGTATCCTAGAGATTCAGATTTTAATCTAATTGGATATTCAGATGCTGATTTTATAGGATGAAAAATAGAAAGAAAAAGCACTTCTAGAAGCTGCCAATTTCTTGGTCGCAGATTGGTTTCTTGGTATAGCAAGAAATAAAAGTCAATTTTCACTTCAACTGCAGAAGCAGAATATATTGGTGCAGGAAGCTTTTGTGCTCAGATTCTATGGATGAAGAATCAGTTACTGGATTATGGGTTAGATTATTCTGCAATTCTTATATATTATGATAATCAAAGTGCTATTGTAATGACAGGAAATCTAGTACAGTATTAAATGACTAAACACATCAATATTAGGTACCATTTCATAAGGGAGTATGTGGAAGCAGGTATAGTGGAATTGGTCTTTGCTACAACAGATCAGCAAGTAGCAGATATATTCACCAAGCCTCTCTGTGAAGCTACTTTCATAAGATTTGTGAATGAATTGGGAATGATATCAGGACAATTCTCAAACTCTGATATTTAATTCTGCTGATATTTGAAGCATGGTATCTTATTATGTGTCGGTACTTGTTATATACTGATTATTATGCTAAATATTGATGTCATGATAACATGCAATTATCTTCTATTAATCCTATCTGAAAGCTGCATGTTAGAACTATTGATTATGCGTATATGCTATGTTATTAGTTAAACTTTCTTTGACTAATAGATCATGTCAGTAGTTGTTAAATTCTGATATTGGTCAAACCAGTGTTGACTGATAAATCCTGATAGCCGTAATTAAAATATTGATAATGGTCAAACCATGATTGACTGTTATAATTCATTGCTTATTTTGAATTTATTCAAAATAAATGGCTACTTAGTATTTTTAATTAACAGTGGGTTAGTGGAATATCTTTTAATTGCTTGAATGGGTTAGCTACTGATTTAAGTATCTAATAACACTTGATTACTTACATTGGGAATAGAAATCTGAAGAGAGAGATTACTTTTTGTTTACCTAGATACGCGTAATTGTGTATACGTATTATGAGTAATTATTACATGGTTAATCAAAGAGTCTATTCAGTTTCTATCTCCTCTGCTTTAAATACAAACCCTACACTTCCAAAACTTCTCACTGCCTTTTCATACACAACTCCTCATCTCCTCATATCATCATAATGACTCAAAACCAGTTTTGCACTCGCACTCATAATGGAGTTTACTATCTTGTTTTCAAGCTTGTTAAGGGTCGTGTTTATTATGACCCCTTGGGATGTAGAGTCAAGATTAACAATCAAATCTTTAGTCCTTATGACGTTCCATCGTTATGAGGAGCTATCCTTTGAACATCAAATGGATCTCCATTTCTTTCAAATAGAGACCAGTTTTGAGGAAGAGCGCCTAGTCGAAGAAGCTGAGAGGCGTAGGCTTGAGAATCTCGAGCTTCAAGAGAACCTTATCTCTCTTGTAAAGACTATCTCGGGGATTTATCACTGCCGATTCATGAAAAAGCAAGAAGCGTAGAAGAAGTTGAAGATGGGATAGTTTCTAGGAATAGTTTCTAGCTTGTGTTAGGACTATCTTATGATTCTTCTTTGTATTCATCTTCTTCTTAATTAATGAAAATCTTTAATCTTCTCTTGCTTCTTTAAGTGAGTGAATGTTTACTGTCTTGTTTGTGCTTGAATACTATGATTGTTAATCTTCAAATTAGTAATGCATGCTTAATTTCAGATATCTTTCCATAATGTATGTGAGAAACTAATCTCTGTTTGAGTTCACATGTTCACTACAGTACAAGTTGAGCACATTAGTGGAAGAAACTAAAGTAACAGAAGAAATTTATAAAAGATTTAATTCTGATCTCATAAGAATTATAATCTTTGAGTGTTATGTTCTATTCAAATTCTTGAAACTTTCTTTTTCTCACCACGAAAGTTATTCACACTCAATCTCAATATCATATATCTTATATCTTAAATTTCTTCTTACAACTGAAACACAAGAATTCATTTCTAAAATGTTGCCAAAAATCAAGTGACATAATTCTTGAATTATGCTCACCACTCAGAAATAACATTAAGTTGGTTAGAGACTACTTGTTGAGGTAGATCTTAATGATACTAACAGAGACACATAGGTTTCATCAATTTTTACTGAAGACTCTGTGAAAGCTTTCAATAAACACATTCAAGTGTTAGTTCTTTGCAAGAAGAACAAAGTTTGAGATCATGGTACATGACAGTAACCTGATCAAATCCTCTCCAATTCAAATGGAGGCTCCCATTATGGTGAACAACAACTGTCATAAAAATAATATTAACTGTGAGTTTAATTGTGACTTCAGATTCACAAGGTATAAGTATTGTTATTACTTTATCAACATTTATTCTAAATACTGATTGGGTCTTTTCAGCATTTTCTTCATGATATAAATCTTGTTGGTATGATTATTTCTAGACCTTATTTAAGGACTACCTCTAGTTGTATGACTACATATCACCCTTCTTTAGCTACATCTTATTTATGTAGGATAATATTTCTGAGCCTTTTCTGTGAGATGTATGAAAAGATTGAGAGAAAAAGAGAATTAAAGAGAGGCAGAATCCTTTCTGGAAAAAGGAGAGGTAAATGAGAGATATGATTTAGTAATCCTTGTGAGGAAGTTCTGACTATTAGAAGTCATGAGATGTTTGGTGTGAGGAGTAGTGAGACTACTTTAAAAGAATAGAGAGATTAAGTATTACTTGTTATATGTTTGCAGGTGCACAGAGTAGTAAAGAAACAGGTGCTGAACAACAGTCTGGTGAACCTCAAATAAACTCTGATGTACCAAGTGATGTTAATCTCCCTGCAAGTCTAAGTATTGATACTTTCTTGCAGTCCATACATTCTACTATTCCACCACATGAGACAATCCCTATTTTTGATGAAAAATAGTCCATTTACTCTACTATTCCATCACCTGAAGAAATCCATGTTGTTGCTGAAGATGAAGTAGCACAACAGTCCATTCATAAAGTTTCATCCATTTCAGGGTCATCACAGCATTCTACAAGAACTGAGGTTCTGGAAGTAAATTTTGAAGCTCCAGTTCATTTATCTACAATTCTTGAAGATGTGGAGTTAACTGATGATGGTGTGGAGGTTTCTGAAGCTGCTGGATCACATACTGCACCAATTTCCAATTCTATCCTACATGTTGAAGCTGCTGATGAAGTTCAGCAAATTATGCAAAATCCAGTTGCTATTGAAGAATCTAATGATGTTGAAGAAGCTAATGTTTCAAATGTTCTTATAGATCCCGGGGATGATCTTTTCTTCCCTGAAGATATGCCTATACATGTGAGACAACAGAAAATGAAAGATTTAGATGCTAAGAAGGAACATGATTATTTTGATAATCTCTGGAATGCTAAATAGAAAGATGATACATATCCTATTTCCAGAACAAAAGCTGTTGCACATATGGAAACAGCAGAACAGAAGATTAAGAATCCTGATATGCTGAATCATCTGAAAGCATCAACTTTAGTTGTCAGATCCTTACATACAGCTCAAGAAGTAACAACTTATCAAATAAAAAAATCATTGATTGCTTCAAGGCTGACTACTCATCAGGAAATTCAGAAATAAATTGCACCAATAGTTGTCAGACAGAATGCAATTGAAGCCAGTCAAGCTAGATTGGAAGCTAAAGAAGTTCAAATGTCTGATCAACTTACAAAAGTACATAATTCAATGGAGCTGATTTTTTCTCTACTACGTGGTGATGATGCCAAAAAAGGGGGAGAAAATTGTTAAATCTAAATTCAAACAGCTGACATTGACAAATACTGATGATAAAAATCCTGATGGAGTTAATTAGGGGGGAGAATGATAGTGAAAGGAGAAGAGGTCAAGAGCTAGTTGGAGTTAGTGGTTCATCAAAAGCAATCACTAGATCTCAATCTAGACAAGGAGGAGAGAGTGAGATAACTGAAAGAAGAGTTAAAGAATTGACTGTGACTACAACAATGCAATAATCTTTACAAGTCACAACTGCTTCTACTGAAGACCAAGGTATTCTGGAGATAGAAGCTGGTGTTGAAGCAAGTCAATATATTCAAACTCAGAAAGTAAAAGGAAGAAATATAACTTTATTCTACAGGGATCCAAAGATTCAAGCATTTGACTCTGAGGTGAGTAGAAGAATCTTTGAAAGAGAAAATCCTGGAGTTGATCTTGAACAACTAAGGCAAATGGAGGAAGACTTCAAGAATTCCATGAAGACAGCAAATGCTGATATTATTGTTATCTCTCAAGTACTTTATGAAGATGATCCTTCTAACAAACCAATCAGAGGTGTAGTTATAAGGGAAGTGAGTCAAGCAGAGGATGAAAGATCTTTCAGATCTCAAGATATCTTAAATTTTGACGGGAAGCTTAAAGGAAAAGAGAAGATATGAGAGAAGTCAAAGATTTCAAAGCCTAAAGCCAAAGCTGTTGCAAAGAAGAAATCAGTATCTAAGGCAACTAAATCTCAAATACTGATAGATCCGATCTATACAGTAGTTCAAGCATATTATACTGAAGAAAGATTTGAAGAAGAAGTTAGCCAAGCTCACCAAAGAAGGAAGATTTATGGAGCTGACTGGGCTGATAAATTGAATTTAACCTCTGACATTGCTCAAGTTAAAGAAGAAGTTGTTATTCAACCAATCACAACCTCTGATTCTACTCATGTTGTTGATTTCTCAAATCAAATTCAAGTAAATTTATCAAATCCTGATTTTAAAGATATAGTCTTTGATAATCCAGAACTTACTTTTGAAGAAAAGAAGAAGCTACTATGAGGAAACAAGAAACCAGCACCTAGAAGAGATTCTTCTGAAATATTAAAGAAGATTTATAGTGGAAGTTCTCGATCTAGATAACCTATAATCACAAGTGGTCTTGGAAGATTAAATGTTGATGATCCATTTGTAGAAGATGCTTTGACTTTAAGAAAGCATTCTTATTTGACAGAAATTGAAGACAATGTAATGCTTGTAGACTTACAGAAGATCATGTTAGTGCAAATTGTTATTGATCATGCTGAAGAGAAAATAATCTATTTTCTGGAGTCTAGGAGAAGCTTAAGGTTGAATCAAGAATAGTTAAGAGACAAACCTTGAAACAAATTGGAACTTATTGCTACAATTCTCAAGGTAACTAATTCTGTAACTTCCAGATGGTCTGCATTCATAAAGAACCTGATACAGTTAAAAAAGAGAGGAATGCCTTACAAAAAACTACATTCCAAAGTACATTGATCAATCTGAATATGCTGTTGATATGCCTATTAGAGGATCCAAGATAGAAATGAGTCTAGGGACTAAAGTTTTTACCTTTAATCCTGATGGAAAGAAAATTGGATTTCTGGAGTTAGATGATCTCTCTCTTGGAAATTCAAAGTTATATAATCTCAGGGATGCCATCTATCAGAATGATGAATCAACAGATGAACTGAGGGAACATAAACAGAGGATGCAATGGTATTTGGATGTAATGGAAGAGAATCTGCTGAGGAAGTTTCTTTAAAATTTTCCAGACTGTGTTAGAGTTCAGAATAAAGAGTAAACTCTTATATTCACTGAAGTAAGAATGAATATGATTACTTGATTTCTGCATTTAGATAGTTTTGACATCATCAATTGGAACTTGTACATATTGTCATAATGCACAAGTTGGGGGAGATTGTTAGATATAATTGATGATATCAGCATAAACTATCAGAAGTTCATATCAGGACTTATATCAGCATTTACTGAAGAGTGACGTCATCAATACTTATATCAGTACATGATTGTTGGGTCCCAATGTGTTTGTAGAAGGGGGGTTGAATACAAACATTACCAAATAATCGAATAAAATGCGGAATAAAATATGTGAAACAAAATTCAAGTTAAATAAAAATATTATTAAACTTGAAATGTGTTACAACAACTGTATCGATTACAAGGTATTAATCTCAAATCAATTATCACAAATCTAGAATAAATTCGACATGAACTTTTTCTATTTTTGCAATAATTAGAATCAAATGCTAAACGCGATTTGAGATTAAGTTCTAGGGATTTTAATCCGCTAGATTGATACACAAGAACAAGATAAAGATTTCTAGTGGATTAGATTTAACATTACAATCTAGAAATTATGATCTTGAATAAAGCAGATGAAGGATGTTATATTTCAAGGCGGCTGCTGTCTCTTGTTCTTGAATAAAAATGATTGAGAGTTTTAAAGAAAAGTCTTCTGCTTCTATTTATCAACAGCTGAGTTAATTGAATTGGAATGACAATCCTTTAAGCTTGTATGACTTTCGGTAGGACAATTGAATGAACTAGCAAGACAATCTGAATGAACTAGCAAGACAATCAGAATGAACTAGCAAGACAATCACCCTCCTAGAGTAACTTTCGGTGAGACAATCTAAAATGGCCTAGCATGACAATCGGTATGACAATCCTGATTGTCATGCTAGTTCATTTTCAATTGTCTTGCTGATTTAAAGCTTAAATTTAATCCAATTAAACTTCTGAAAATTCCTAAAATTCCTAGAATTAAATCAGAATTAATTAACCAATTAATTCAATTAATAAATAAATTATTCTTCGCAGATATAATTTATTTTCTTAATTAAATTAGATGACTCAATTAATTAATAGAGAATTAATTCTAGTCTTGAGCAGCAACCATTCTTCTGCAAATCTTCTGAAAATCACTGAAAATTATGAATCAATTCCACCACTTCAACGTTGACACTCGATGTACTGTCTGGTTCATGAGTGACTAACTTCCGTGACGTTTCTTCATGTCTTGACTCTGACACTTTGATTTTCTTCAGATTAAATCCTTGTAATTAATTGATATTCTGACGAGATCTCTGTCACTTGATTAAATCCACGATCTTGATTTATATCACTGAGGCATGATCAACTTCTTGAACTTCTTCCAGTGAATTAACTCCTCAAGTCTGTAGATGAACATTGTCTCTGAATCCTTTGACAGATATTACTTTGCGAGATCTCTTTGACGGTCGATCCACTATTTACTTATTACATTCTTATTTGAGTTGAGTTGAATCCTCGAATATACAAATAGGCTATGACATATGACTTACAATCTCCCCCTATTTGTTTGTTAGACAATAACACACAAATACCTAGAGGATAACTCAACTAACAAATAAGAAAAAGATATAAACATACATGCAAAGTAAATAGCAGAAAAGTTCTGGATGAGATTTAACATTTTCCAGATTCCAAGTAGATGTTCCTCTAGACTGAACATATCTTCAAGTAGTTCCATCTTCATTTGTACAACCACATTTCCTGTTGAGAAGCCCATATCTCTTACTTCTCCCCCTATGAGAATCAACTGATTAAAGAAGATCACCTTCGTTTTACCACCTCTCCCGTACAATAGGATCCGCAGATAAAAATCAATGGTACTCCCCTAACCGCTTCTTCCCTTACTAGGAAATCACCTTGTGTTTACCACCTCTCCCGTACAATAGGATCCGTAGTTAGAAACAACAATGGTGTGGTGTAGTGTACATTTTTAGGATCTTTTTCTTCCTCCCTGCTATTTCTCCCCCTTAGTTGAGGAATCCTCCAAACTATTACTTAAGCTTTTATCTCCCCCTTAAAGAAGGAATGTATGCTGTCGTCTGAAGGAGTTCTCATATTTCACTTGGTTGGAAAAGAAATAACAAGTGTTTCTGTTTCTTCCTCACTGTGAGTGTGTGATTGTGTTTTAGTGTACCTCACATGTGTTTCACTCTTCTCTCCACTCGTGTTTACACTCAATCTCACAAGTGTATCACTCTTCTCTCATAGCTCCATAATCCAGCTGTACCTGCAAGGAAAATCACCTTAGCCATCCTTTAAGGAGGTCACAGGTGGTGCAATGGGAGTTCACAAATCCCCATCCTTGTTAAACTCGTCAGATAAATCTGAGTCATAATCTACAAGTTGCTAGTTTCCCTTTTAGGGTTCCAGATTTGAATTCTGGGAAGGTAAACAATGATCCAACGATTTTAGCATAAAGATCAAAGTTCCCTTCTAATGTCTGTGAAGACACTTCCTTGTGACTTATCAGGTAATATCTGAATCATTGTCAACAAGTTGCCGATCTGCACCTATGTCAGATCCACTATCCGCAGATGCATCCAGGGGATTTAAGCCTGGGGAGGTAGACACTGACCACTGACATATGGCTTTTGGATCAGTATCCTCTCCTAACACCTGTAAAGGCAATTGGTCCACTAACGAACCTTGAACAATCGAATCTGACCTTAAAATGGTCGAAACTCTTGTTTCCGTCAACTCATCCTTTGTGTGTGTAACCTCTCCTTGTGCATCAAGAATTGATTATGTTTGAAGTGGTGACACTACATCGGATACCTTGGCCGACAGGAAAAATTCAATAGACTCACCCTGTTGAGAGAATGAATCTAGTAACTGTTTTTGTGCCTTTTCAGCCATTACATCTTTTTGAGAAGATGTATGGGGGCTAGCAGTTGTCTCGGTTTAAATACTACTTATCTATGTAGGAGACAGAGCTACTGGGTTGACTACAGAACCTTCCTTATGTGGTGCACTAAGGCACTATCTCCCTCACGCTCATTCATACTACATTTAGTGGTAAGAGAGTGTTGGTTGGTTCTGTTTTTGTGTTTGTCTTTACAGTCTGGGATAGACGTTGTGGGTTTTCAACCTCATGACTGTCAATGAAAGAAAGTCATTGGAGACTGAACCTGTAACACAGAATATATGGTAATAGAGAGAAAATGATTTACAATAGTGATTTCAAAAGATTTTACATGAAATAAGAAATCACTAATGTAGAAAGAAGTTTGATTTTATTTTTCAATATGAATGAGTTTTTGATAAAACATTGATCACTTAGGGTAAAGTCTAAGTAATTCTCATTCATGTCAAAAGCTTACAAATATCTGCAACATAATGTTAACAACATATCATTGACCGATACTTGTCAAGTACTTTAGATACTAATTGTTATGTTGCATAATCAATATATCACTGCACATATAAAACAATATGATTGTGCTTAGTGATAAGATAGTTATAAATATGACGACTCTACTAGTTCATATAAAATTATAACTTCTGTTAGAGTGCCATACCATGTCCTTGACGATTGCTTGAGCAGTATACTAGTTCATACCAACCTGAAGTGAGATTGTGAAGAAGAAATTGCATAGTCCAATAGATCTGCAACTGCAAAGTCCATGAACTGTGGTGCACTGACTTCCTCTTTTAACTCACCAACCAGGAGTACACTTGTACACATCTTACTAGAGTACAATTCCAAGTGTAATGTGCAGCAGGTGTCTGATATGTCGTAATATTCTCAAGTCTCGTCACTGGTGCTATATGTTAGATACTGCTTCCTGATAATAACCTAGCACAATATACAAAATTACAATGATAACATTCCCAGCTTGCAAACAGCCATATCCCTCAGATAAACCTTTGCTGTTATCTCCAAAGGTAACCAGGGGGCCAGCTTTCTCAATCCACATTTGATAGCAGGGCTCTATCTCCGGTCATATGTCTTGATGATCCACTGTCAAGAATCCACACTACCGGTTACACCTGTATACTGCCCTGCACTTTAAATGGATTAGACCTTCTTCGGAACCCAAACTTGGTTGGGCCCGGCATACTTGTAGAATTGTCCTTTGTCAGGCAAAACAACATTTTTAATTTCAACGATCTCAACATCCTTAATGACTGAACATTTGACCTTGTAAATAGCCTTAACAAATTTCTGTTTAAGCTTAGGCACAAATGTCTCCTTTCTAGCCTTAGAAGGACTAGCAGTCTTAGACCTATCATGCTTCTTGTTATTCACATGCTGACGAGGAGTAGTCTTATCATTAGACACATGCTTACCATTAAAATAAGCATACATCATATTAAAAGCACAAGACATACAATTAGCAACACCACATGCTTTATGAGAGTGATTAATAGCAGGCAATTTATGCATGGTAGACATGGCATTATTGTTATCCAACTCATATGTGTCTGAGTTAGTCTCAGTTGCTTTCACAACTTTGACTGGAACTTTCGACTCACTTGACTTGGAAACAATCTTCTCATAAGCATGATCTTCAGCACGTATTTCTTCTTGAATAACAGAAGAGGTCGCATCAAATGGTTCAGCAATTGATGCTTTATAGAGGGGTTCATCAACACCCTTAAGCACATGTGGTACTTCCCTCCCTTTAGCACATACATGAGGAGGGGAGTTTATGCCTAATTCTCCAATAGCAGCATTGTAATCATAACCTATTCCAGATGTTTGATTAACAGCTTGCTTACTGTAGAACTCTTTAGCCTTCGAACAAGAATTGAAGTAGGCTCTAACCTTAGTCTCAAGACCGGTGATCTTGTCTTTGAGAATAGTTTCGAGTTTTCTATAACAGTCAACTCTATTCTCTAGAAAAGATACCTGTTCTTTTAATTTGTCTTGATTAATGTGCACAAGTCTTAATTCATTGACCTCTTTCTCAAGGTCTGTGATCTGTAAACTTAACAGTTCATTATCACGACGTGCACAATCTAAGTTACCTCTTAGATGATAAACCATTTCAGCATCAGAAAGTTTTACCTCTATTCTTGACGATGAAGCTTTTCCATCAATAGCCATAAGAGCAAGATTTCCTTCATCTTCATCTTCACTGTCAGTATCATCCCAGCTTCTTCCCTTTGCCAGATAAGCCCTTTCAGAGTTCTTTCTTACTTGCTTTGGCTTTATACATTCTGTGGCAAAGTGTCCCAACTCATTGCAGTTATAGCATCTAATGGTGC
The DNA here is from genome assembly GCF_009905375.1 of Apium graveolens. Classification (NCBI taxonomy): domain Eukaryota; kingdom Viridiplantae; phylum Streptophyta; class Magnoliopsida; order Apiales; family Apiaceae; genus Apium; species Apium graveolens. The sequence goes on along the minus strand of NC_133650.1, from coordinate 166,780,243 downwards.
TCCGATCAACCATCCCTGTTTTGTATCCACCACTGCTGGTGTTAGAGGATGAAGATCCACCTTTCTGGAATTTGTTGTAGTTGGACTTGTACTTCAGCTTGGGATTCCTCTTGAATCTGACATGGGAGAATCTCTTGACAATTTGGGCCATTGACTCGTCTTCCAATTGCTCCAGCTCTTCCAAGGAATAAAAATCATCACTTGATTGATTTGTAGTAGGAGGATCATATTCTGCTACTAACTCATTTTCCTCACCCTTGGAAAACTGTACCATTCTCTCCGACTGTTGAGATTGCTGTTGTTGTTGACCTTCAGCTACAAGTGCAGTAGATGTGCTGACCATTCTATCCTTCCCGTAGACTTCCTTCTGTTGAATCTGCTCCAACTCATAGGTTTTTAACACTCCATAGAGCCTGTCCAAAGAAATCTCACTCAGATTTCTAGCTTCTCTAATGGCAGTGATTCTATGTTCAAGATGAGCTGGCAGTGTTAAAAGGAACTTTTTGTTGACCTCCCTGATTGAATAAAACTTTCCATTGATGTTCAGGTTGTTGATCAACGCATTGTACCTCTCAAACACTTCAGTAATTCCTTCTCCTGGATTTGATTTGAAATGTTCATATTCAGAGGTTAGGATTTCCAACTTGTTCTCCCTAACTTCCTCTGTGCCTTCATTAATTACCTCAATAGTTTCCCACATGTGTTTAGCATTTTTACAGTTCATCACATGTCTGTTCATTAGGGGATCAAGGGAATCAATTAATATTAATTGAAGGCTGGCATCCAAGGAGAATTCTTCCTTCTCAGCAGGAGTAAAATCTTCAGGATCTTTTGGATAGGTTCTAGCTTCAGTAGTCACCACACCATTTATTATTACCTCCGGTTCAATAACCATCGGAGTTTTTATACCCTTCTTTAACAAGTTTGAATATTTGGGATTAGCAACTTGTAAAAATAAGAGCATCTTCTTCTTCCACATAATATAATTCTCATTATCAAATTGTGGAATTTTAACGGTTCCAACTTTATGTGAAGTCATTATGAATTTTTGAACAAATAAAAATTCAAGGAGTTGAAAAATCACAAAAGTCTAGGATCTTGATTTGTTCGTTAATCAGAGGCTCTGATACCAATTGTTGGGTCCCAATGTGTTTGTAGAAGGGGGGTTGAATACAAACATTACCAAATAATCGAATAAAATGCGGAATAAAATATGTGAAAAAAAATTCAAGTTAAATAAAAATATTATTAAACTTGAAATGTGTTACAACAACTGTATCGATTACAAGGTATTAATCTCAAATCAATTATCACAAATCTAGAATAAATTCGACATGAACTTTTTCTATTTTTGCAATAATTAGAATCAAATGCTAAACGCGATTTGAGATTAAGTTCTAGGGATTTTAATCCGCTAGATTGATACACAAGAACAAGATAAAGATTTCTAGTGGATTAGATTTAACATTACAATCTAGAAATTATGATCTTGAATAAAGCAGATGAAGGATGTTATATTTCAAGGCGGCTGCTGTCTCTTGTTCTTGAATAAAAATGATTGAGAGTTTTAAAGAAAAGTCTTCTGCTTCTATTTATCAACAGCTGAGTTAATTGAATTGGAATGACAATCCTTTAAGCTTGTATGACTTTCGGTAGGACAATTGAATGAACTAGCAAGACAATCTGAATGAACTAGCAAGACAATCAGAATGAACTAGCAAGACAATCACCCTCCTAGAGTAACTTTCGGTGAGACAATCTAAAATGGCCTAGCATGACAATCGGTATGACAATCCTGATTGTCATGCTAGTTCATTTTCAATTGTCTTGCTGATTTAAAGCTTAAATTTAATCCAATTAAACTTCTGAAAATTCCTAAAATTCCTAGAATTAAATCAGAATTAATTAACCAATTAATTCAATTAATAAATAAATTATTCTTCGCAGATATAATTTATTTTCTTAATTAAATTAGATGACTCAATTAATTAATAGAGAATTAATTCTAGTCTTGAGCAGCAACCATTCTTCTGCAAATCTTCTGAAAATCACTGAAAATTATGAATCAATTCCACCACTTCAACGTTGACACTCGATGTACTGTCTGGTTCATGAGTGACTAACTTCCGTGACGTTTCTTCATGTCTTGACTCTGACACTTTGATTTTCTTCAGATTAAATCCTTGTAATTAATTGATATTCTGACGAGATCTCTGTCACTTGATTAAATCCACGATCTTGATTTATATCACTGAGGCATGATCAACTTCTTGAACTTCTTCCAGTGAATTAACTCCTCAAGTCTGTAGATGAACATTGTCTCTGAATCCTTTGACAGATATTACTTTGCGAGATCTCTTTGACGGTCGATCCACTATTTACTTATTACATTCTTATTTGAGTTGAGTTGAATCCTCGAATATACAAATAGGCTATGACATATGACTTACAATGATGATCAGCAGATGCTGTCATCAAAACTTGTCACTTCAGTAGATATTCAAAGAGAAGAAGGAAAGCAGGAATTCAAGGCAATGAATGACTTTATCTCAGAATCATTGTATTTGGTTTCCTTGTTGTTAATAGAATATGATTCCTTATACATTGTGTAGTCGTGCTCTATATAAAGCACATATTAGGTTCATGTTATAAGCATTGCGGACATTGTTATATTTTTCGCATAACCTAGAAGCTCTCAAGGATATTTGTTCATCTTTTCGAGAGAGTACATTTGTAATTAGTTTTTATTTATTTATATAAAAACTGTTGATTTTGTTGAAGCTTTGTCGAATTAATTACATTAACTGTATTCACCCCCTCTACAGTTGATTACGGGCCTAACAGAGAAGCATCAGAATGTATGCCTCTGTACAGTATACAATCATTGGGACACTAATAAATTTTTATATACTCTAGGCCTAAATCGGATAAAATTTTCTTCGCTTCATATGTGTTAGGAGGCAACACATTATCTTTGGGAAGGATCGAGCCAACTGAAGAGAGCAGCTCAGTAAATGCAATGTCGCTAATACCAAACCTAGCTTTCCAGTTGTGCAATTTTAACATTGATTCTAAATTTGTGCACTCGCTGCCCTCAAACAACGGTTGTTCCGCGTCAACTACAAACCCCCAAAAATTATATGAATCCTTATCATAATCACCCGAATTAAAAGCCGCTTCATAAACTTCAACAGTTTTCGATGCAGCAAAGTGCTCTATAGGTTGGTCCGAAGCAGGACGTGTACTACCTATCGATGACCTATTACTCCTAGTAGATTTATCTTCATGGAAAATCCAATCAACATACCCCAAACTAAAACCATAATCGTAGATATGTCCCCTTATGATTTTGGTTGAGAATTTTTTAAAATTAACACATCGATAACATGTACAAGGAATTCTTTTAGGATCTTTACAATTTTCTTCAGCGAAAATAAAGAATTCTTCAACGCCAATTTCAAATTCTAAAGATTCCCTATCTTTTGATATCCATGACTTATCCATAATTGAAAATGTATGACCAACAACCTAGTAATCTAACCACCTGATGGTCATTTCAACATCAAAGATTAGAGTAAGTAGCAAACTTACTTATATATAATTTATATTCATTATATACTCAGAATTCTACTATACTATATTTCTTGGTTATTAGTTATAAATATTTATTAAATTTTAATAGATATACTATGTTTTATCCTCATATTATGCAGCTAAAATACATACTTCATACTAAAAATTAGCGGTATATATTTATCACAAGTTATGCGTCGCTTAATTAATTCATACTAAACAAAACCAAGAAAGTCAACGTATAACAACTAGCATAATCAAGACATGTACACATATTCAAGCGCAAATTAATAACAAACATGCCCTTAAAAAATTGAAAGATTTTACACAAATGACAACTAGTATATTCATGGCATCTCATCTCTTAAAAGAGAACGATACACTAGATCTGACACATAAACAACAATCCAAAGCAAATATGACAGATTAGTTACTAGTGAATCCCTTCCCAAACAATGTATACATAAAAAAAGGAAAAAAAGCAAATGAATAAGAATTTCTAACCTCCTTCTTGAAGTAAAATGTGCAGGAACTGTCAAATTCCGAGACTTGATGAGATAATCCGCAAACGGACAAAATCGAATTTAAAAACATACTATTACTTAAAATTTTAAACGGACAGAAAATCGGAAGATATTAACCAGAAAAGAAAAACACATGCAAATATCACTAATGTCTACACAAGAACATAAACCTAATTTATGTTAAAAAAAATGCAGATTTATGTAGATATATATACATGCATATTTAAGACAACTCAAGAAAAAAATAGAAAATTAGAGGACAAACCTTATAAAGCTCACTCAATCTCAAAACCTGTTCAAAAAAGGTAAAAACCTATTAAAAACTATGAACAAAACTAATTTAACAAATTTAACCTAATCGAACAAACAAACCTAAATGAACAAACATACCTGTTCAGAAATTAGGATTTCTCGTAGATGGAGTTTGATTAATTGAAGGTGTTCCTCAATTGGGGTTTAATTGAAACCCTATGTACTTACAATCAACTGATATGGTGTGTGTGAGAGAGAGATAGAGATGGAAGAGAGAGAGGGAGAGGGGCAGAGAGATGGAAGAGAGAGAGAGAAAGAGAACCAGAGAGAAAGAGAAAGGAGAGTGAGCTGAGAGAAGAGTGAGCTCTGAGAGAGAGAGGTTTTTTTTTGGTTGGGGGGGGGGAATATTTGGGAAATATAGAGGGGAAAGTTTCCGCGTGTTTTTTTTAATTTTTTAAGTTAACCATCGATAACGGTTGTAAACTCCAACCAATGTCTAAAAAACAAAGACATCGGTTATATAAAAAACCGATGTCTAACTAACGTTTCTCATTTTTGAAAAATAGCTATAGACAACGGTTAATTTTCTAGCCGATGTCTAATAAAAGAAGTAACATCGCTTAAAATTTATCCGATATCTAAACTGCCTTTAATATCGGTCGTTTGAGCAACTGACGTCTAAGGTGTCTATAACAGAACTCTAGTAGTAATGCAACTCATAAGAGTCATTTAATCATCGTAAAGTTAATGTTATAAGGTTAATTTGATCAAGAGGGTTGAAATGTAAGCACTCACATCGTTGTTAGTTTTATGTTTCTGTTACCTGCAACGATTTATCATGTCTTTCTGTACGTTGTCATGTATACGCTACAAGAAGATTAGCTTTCAGAATTATACTAAAGGTAGGGAAATACATCAATGTAAATATCCTTGCAATGTTTATATGATTCTCTGGAGACACCTTGTAAAATGTATAATTGTTCATGTTATGTAACTCCTAAAACCTATTTTCTTACTCGTTCTTTCTCTGTAATCACTTTATCTTTTTATATCTCATTTGGTCTAGCTCATTTCCAAAATTGTGTAAATGAGTCCGTGATGGTATTGTTGCAATGGCAATATTTTTGTAGTCAGATTGAAGTCTTGCGGATTGTCAAAATCACAGGACAAAATAAAATAATCAGTTATAGGACTTATTGCACATAAAGTAAAGGCAGCAAGAACAATGATATGTTCTATAGGCGGCAAGGTGAACAGCAAGCCAGTAAGCTTGGCTAGAGCCGGCCAAACGAGCGGTTTGGCTCGGCCCGGACGTAATTCGGCTCGCCTGAAATTCGTGAAACTCGCCCCGTGACGTGCCGGTTTAATATTCGGCACAAATCGTGTATCAAGATGAGCCGAACACGAACTGGAAATTGTAAAACCGTAACCGGCCCGGAACCGGACGTGAACCGGCCCGTCTAACCGACTGCGAATATACTGAGAAATTGTTCGGCTCGGCCCGCGAGTTGGCGAATTATTCGGCACGTTCACCTGCTATTCGGCACGTCCATGAACCGGACCGCTATTCGGCACGTCCATGAACCGGACCGCTATTCGGCACAGACCGGACCAACGGTCACCTGCGCAACGTTCACCTGCAACTGGAGCTCTCCAACGTTCACCTGCAACGTTCACCTGCAACTGCAACCTCCTCCAAGCTCCAACGTTCACCTCTTTATTCTCTATAAATAATCTCGACCTCACTGTTAAGCTGTCTCACTATCAATCTCTCAATCTCTCTCACTCACTCGATTTATCTCTGTTCTCTGCTCACAAATCACAATACAGTCACAGCCTCACACTCACACAGGTCAATTTCCGGCGAGTTGAGTTCAATTTTTTCGAACAAATACGGCAACACTACAACAAATTCCGGCGAGTTCAATTTTTTCAGGCAATTCTTTCTGAACAATGGAAGAAGGAAGGGGTACTATTTCTTCTCAGGGATCGAGTCAAGCAACTTCTATGCGACCTCCTCGACCGGAAGTTGGTAAAATTCTTCCTCAGATTTTTTGTTTTTATGTTCATATTCGTGTTCTTAAATTTTGTTTTTGTTAATATAAATTTTCATTTTTTTTATGTTTTTTGGTTTATTAAAATTTTGCATTTTTAATACGTAGGTAGATTTTTTTATATTAATATAAATTTTTTGTATATATTCGAATGATGTATATATTCGAAAGATGTATAATTTTTTTTTATGTTTTTGTATATATTCGAATGCTGTATAATTTTTTTTTATGTTTTTATGTTAATTTTGTATATATTCGAATGATGTATATTATTAATTTTGTATATGTTCGAATTTTGCAGGGCCCTCTTGTACGTCTACGAGACATTCCTCGCACGTTTGGAATTATTTTTCGAGACAGGCAGTACCGGAAGATCCCAACAAATTTAAATGCTTTTGTTTACTTTGTATTCAAAACGGCCGAAATCAATCCCCGTTTCTTCACTCTAAAGGTGCAGGCACAGGTACACTTGATCGACACTTGAAAACGCATCACGGAATTTCGAAACAAAGTCACGAAAGTGGAGAAGCACGCGGAGAATCACCGCAACAAACACAAATTGGTGGTTTTGTGACATCGTCTCCCGGTGGAGGTATGCCTTTCCACTATAGTCGAGATAAAATGATCGAATCTTTTGCTACTTATGTTACACTAGACGAGTTACCTTTTTCTCACGGTGAGAGTCCTAATTTAGAGCATATGATGAAAGAATCAATAAACCCGGCTTTTAAAAGAATTCCTAGGAACACACTTAAACGTCACACACAAAAACAATATTATAGTCAACGTGCGCAATTAATTGAATTTTTTCGTGATTATGATGGCATGGTTTCTTTAACTAGTGATTATTGGAGTTCGAGTTGCGGTGAGCCATATATTTGTGTTACCGTGCATTGGATTGATTCTGATTATTTTTTACAAAAACGAATAATTGCCTTTGATGTTATGGACGAGCAACACACGGGTTATAATATAAAGACGAGAATTGTCGAAACTATTAACGAATTTAATTTGCAACACAAGGTGTTTACTATTTCTTTAGATAATGCTTCGGCAAATGATAAAGCTATTTACTATATTGCACAAGATATTCCTACTACTTTAGACGGTCTTTTTTTGCATGTTAGATGTTGTGCACACATTGTCAATTTATCGGCTCAAAAGGGTATTCAACAAATAACCGAATTTTTAGCACCTATTAGAAAAATAATTAAGTATTTACGTATCGCACACACATTAAAGAGACAATATAAAAAATTGTGTAGGGAAAATGGATTAATACCCAAAAAGTGGGGAATTGATTGTCCCACGAGATGGAGTTCGACTTATAAATTACTATGCGAGGCAATTAAATATAAGATAGTTATCACCGAGTTATATAATTCCGATCCAAGAAATCAAGTGGAGGATAGACTTATTACCGAAAATGATTGGGACTTGGCAAATAGGGTACGTGATTTGCTTGATTGTTATGCACGTGGTACTAAGATATTTTCTTACGTTTACGAGCCAAATGTACATCTTGTTATTATTGAGTGTGTTAATATTATTACTACTTTAAAAGCATATGAAGAAGATAATTGTTTTGGTGCAATTATTGTTGATATGAAAAAAAAGTGGATAGAATATTTTACCGAATTTCCTTTTATTTATGGTGTTGCATGTCTTATTGATCCCGGTGTTAGAAAAGAAGGTTTAGAAAATATGTTAGAACATTATTACTCGGTATTAGGAGTTTCATATAATCACGTGCTTTATGTGCAAAATTGTTTAGACTTGTTACACCGTCTTATAGATCTATACACTCCTAGAACTCAAAATATTATACCACCTAAGACTAGTCAGTCTAGTAGGTTTAATCCCACATTGCTTGGTATCCTAACTAAAAAACAAAAATGTAGAATTTCCGAAAATGCATCTACACCTCAAACTTCATTTAGCATGCTTAGAGAGTTTTTTTCATATAACTATGAGTTCGATGAGGATTTTTCGATACTAACATGGTGGAAGAATCACGAGAACCAATTTCCGGTATTAGCTAAAATTGCAAGGGACATTTTAGTAGTTCCCGCATCTACCATTGCTTCCGAGTCTGCTTTTAGTGCCGGTAGAAGAGTATTGGACGAGAAAAGATCAAGTCTTGCACCGGATGTGGTCAAGATATGTGTTTGCAAAAAGGATTGGGATCAAGCGGCAAAGAGACAACAAGGGATGAAAAAAGATGATTCGGACGGCGAAGAGGATACTTGGATGACGATGGACACTTCATCGGAATCGGGTATGTCAGCGAACGATCCACGAGAAGAAGAAGAATTTGATTAGTTGATACTATTTGTTTGCCTTGTATTTTTAAAATTTGTTATATTTTGTATCTTATTTTTAGAGAGGAGTTCTCTCAAATTAATTGTAACATTTTTTTAATTAATAAAATTTATAGAGGTACCGTCCTCTTTTCCTTATAAACATGTTAGTTTTATAAATTCAAAAAAAAACACAATTTTCAAAAGAAAAATTGAAGTTACAAAAAAAATAGTTTCTTTCTTTCTACACCTTCAGTACTATAGTCACTTATTTGCAAAACAAACTTTGTTTTTAAAAATAACAAATTTGTTTTTATTATTTGATCAAATAAAAATGTTGAAATGTTAAAATATGTTAAAAATTGAAAATGTTATTAATCGAACATAATAAAAATGTTATTTTATTATAAATCATATTTGACAATTTAGAGTTGGTAGTTGGTACATTCATAATAAAAAATAATAAAAAAACAAAAGTTTTCGAATTTTGTTACATTCATAATAAGAATTTTGTTTTAATTATTTTATAAAATAAAAATAGGAGTAGTAAAAGGTGGGTTTGTGCTTTTAATTATTTGCAAAGTTTGTTCGTACAAATTTAAAAAACAAAACAAAAGAAAAAAAAGAAAGTAAACAGAAGTTGTCTGCCACTTCTTTGTCAATCAAATCAAGAGTTTAAACCAGGCCCGCGGTTATTCGCGATTATTCGCCTGACTTGACCGCCGACTCGCCGGAACCGTTTAATTCGTTTAATTCGCGAGCCGTTCACGGCTTCATATTCTGTCAACTCGGCACGGCACGGCACGGCTCGTGCAGTTATACGAGCCGTTCACGAATTCATTGGCTGTTGAACCGGACCGCCGGAAATTCGGCCCGGCCCGGTCGGCACGACCGTGTGGCCGGCTCTAAGCTTGGCACAAAAATCATGCAACTATGTACCCTATTAGGCAACGTTTGATTTTAGCGGTCGAATAGATTTTTTGTGGAGATCAATTATACAAATTTAAATCTATATGCCACAATAATGTTAAGGATTCATCGAGATGACCTTTCCACAATAGGTAATCAATCACCAATAATGCATAAACACAATAATTTCTAGCATGATTAAAAGACTAATCACTGTTTACATGCTTAACCTCTCCTGTTATTTTTGTTATTTTCTTTTTCATTCAGAAGCGTTGTCATTTATTTTCTGTGAAGAGCTGCTAATCATGAACTCTTATCAAATAAAAAAGACGTACTTTTTGGACAACTGTATATTTGGCAATGCATAAACAAGTACTGTCGTTGAGAATTGGCGCATCCCCGAAACCCCCCTGATTCGGCCACTCGTGCTTTTTAAAAAACTAATACACAATCAACTTCATCACAAATTTCAAATGAAATTTGCGGGGTATGTTTTCTGTGTATGTATACATAGTCCACTCGTGAAGCTACACAATGTAGGCATGATAATCGATCTTCACATCCATAAAAAATAAAGTAGAGGACTTGTTTAGATCATGGGCAGCAGATGAATGGAGTTATCTGACTGACTGACTGACTGACTAGTTCAAACAAAACAAATTGTATATAGTAATTCTGAAGCGGCGGTGGTGCAGACCACATGTCTAGTTGGTGCCAATTAGATTAAAAAGCAAACTCCAACAGGTAGAATAATTATTAGAGGTGGAATTTAGAAAAAACAAGCATGTATGCATAAAAAGAGATGCATTTACATACTGACAAACAAGCCAACACATAAGGACCTAGCTCACGGGTGATCAAAACCCTTTTATCTTACTGACAATCACACACATGACACACCCCCTCCTCTGCTTTTTTGACAAACATCTTTAAAATGTTTAGGAAATTCTAGCATTTCTTGATACTTAATCATGTACAAACTCTTGACATCTACAAAATAAGAGATTTGGTCCATGTAGGTGTTATACAACAAACGGCTTCTAAATTCTTGGATAAAAAATTGGATGACCTAAATTTAAAATTTCTCTCATATCAACGCTGACATTATCGCAGTTCCTAAAACTTTTTTAAACATACAGGGGACAATGTGGTTGCTAGGTAACATGTGATCAACTGCCCAGATCTTTGATAATCTTTTTATCAAATTTGTTTTTTCTTTTATTACATTTAAAATGTACTTTGTTCTATTTATTTACTTATTTATTTATTTAAGAGTAATAAAGTTAATTTTTTTAAACAAATCACACCTCAAGTAAAATGTAATTTTGTTCTATTTATTTATTTTAAAGAAATAAAGTTAATTTATTTAAACAAATCACACCTCAAGTTTTTAAAAATTTGATAACTCATTACAAATAAAATCTTACAAAATAATTTGTATTATCATTTGTAACAATAGTGTATGTTAATATTTTTATATATTACTTTTTTTAAAATTAATGATATTTAAATAGAAATGGGTTGCTTAAAATTATATAAAGTTATATTGTCCTGAATCAAATAAATTCAAAATGACGAAATATGATCAAAGTTTTAAAATTGATTATTTTAAATTCAATTTTTTATATAGTTAGGTAAAACAAAATAAAATTTGAAGATATAATAAATAAAAATGATTAAATTTTAAATTTCTTGGTATAATTTGAAAATACTATACACGTAAATTTTATTTTGATAATTTTGAAAAATTAACTTTATTTTTCAAAAATAAATAAATAAATACATAAAATAACATTTTAATATAAGAAATAAAAAAAATATTTATAAAGAATGCAAGAATGTAGGCAGATGATCACATGTTACATTAATCCTAAGAAGCTTGACATTGTCGGCTGTAGATTTAAAAAGAGTTTAGGTTTTAGCAACGGTTGGGACAATATCAGTAGTTGGTAGAAGAGAAATTTTAAATTTAGGTCCTCTAATATTTCATTCTTTAGTAGAAATAACCGTTGATAGAAGAGAAATTTTAAATTTAGGCCGTCCAATCTTTCATTCTTTCATAAAAACTGTTTGTTGTATAATATCTCTCTCTCAAACTGTTGTCAAGAGACCACGTTAAAGAAGCCAAGATCTCAATTACTTCAGTAGTCATTTAAGTTTTCAAGTAGCAGCAAATTTCGTGTTTGTCTTTCATTTGGGTGTATTAATTTTATACATTTCAAGAATAATTTTAAAATAAATTTAGTTCAGGCCCTAACTTTACTAGATAGCCTACCATAATGCCAGATATATCTCATGTATATATTATGCCATACCGTACTTCTGCCTAAAGCTGCAATCACTTCCACTATAAGTATATTTCTAGTTGCTTACATAGAGCTGAATCATATTCATACGATGCAGGATCACAGAATGTGGAGATGTCAGAAATTTGTGTTGGCAAATGTGCAAATGTTGTTGGTATGGACGTACATGTACAGATGCGATGCTAGTAGTGGAAAATGGGTAGAGCATGATATGATAAAGAGTTTGATCAATACATCCGCAGCAGCCAGCACGGTGAAAGTAGGGAATATATCAAAGGTGGAAGATGCTGTGTATTTCCAAATTTATTATGGCCAGACATTCAAAGTCATCAAGAATGGATTCGATGGCAAGAGTTATCTTCTTAGTCAGGTATGTGACTACACACCACTTTGTTAGACATAGATACTTACACTACCAGATTATCGATGCCATTTTTCCCTACACCTTAAGATTTTGCAAGCTTGTTATTTTTATCAAAATTTAGTAGTCCTATAAAGATTATTGGTAACCTAATTAAGATGGCTGTTTGTTTTTTTTTTTTAGGGGAATCAAAAAGTTGTTTTAACAAGATTAAAATTTGTAAAGCACCCTCATTCGGTTCCTTGTTTATTTTCTATAAGTTTGACACAATTAATTTGTTTGCTTAAGCAGAGTCTTGCATATCCCCTACTAAAACAGAGTCTAAGATATGATTATAGTGACTTAAAGGCTAAAGCTGACGAGCACTGTTTTGTTGCTTAGACTGTCTACAATGTACATATTTTCAGATGTATGGAAATGGAAGGGTATTACCGAAACTCTATACCAGTTCGGCTCTTTCATGTCACAAATCAAGTTTTGGTACATTGGGCGCTGCTCTTAATAATTCTCATTTGTCAAGTTAAAACTATGTTTTAAAAGATTGACCATAGACAGTAATTGAAAGTAGGTTTCATCTATGATAACTAAAATGGCGGCCTAAAGTAGCAACGGGAGATGAACACAAGTACAGGGACAGCGAGATATTTTTCTCCCGTTAAAATGGGTGGAGGAATTATGAAAATACCGGGCGGGCGTATAGTCACGGGTATATGTTGAATAAAAGGTCCTACTGGTTAGATGTCTTATTATAATCACTTGCATCCACTTTTGGCACTTATTCTCTGTAGTTTCCGACTTGCGCCAAATGCTAAAACCGGCCTCACTTCTAAATGTAAGACACAAATATAGCTATTACTGCATCAAAAACATTATTCCCTTTTTAGTGCCAAAGCAGGGATTGCACTAGTTACATTTTACAATTAAGTAATTCAAATTAACTAATTATGTATATTCTGATCCTCATAAGTGACCTCTTAATGCTTGTCGCCAACTTGCTTGTCAATATAGCCATATCGCTACTATTGTGGTACTGTAAATACTTTATCTAATTCCAGGAACAAGATCTCAAGAGTTGGAACTTTAGTCGAGACATGTGCACGAGAGTATTTAAATTTCTGTAGTCGATCATACATAAAGATGGCACGATTTTCCTTTCTGTTACTGCATTGTGGGGGTTATATGGGAACAAAGTTCAACATTGCTGCAATATGAGTGGAATTTTAAACAAAAGAAAGAAGATTTCTTGTCAATTATGTGTGAGAACATATATCAAAACATTCTTGTTTGTTGCAGAATACTTCAAGAATGGCATCTAGGACTAAGTATTGCACATCAAGAATCAAATCTTTTGTCATTCCATTGTCAAACTATTCAGTTGATACCAATTTTTTTCCAGGTATTCTTTTGTTTATTTATATATTCTTGTTTATTGAGGTTTTGTGTTAATATTGTTTTGTATTGATTCAGTTTATCTTCTTAAAATTTACAGTTTCTTTCTTTGAGGTGAGGAATTGCTGGTTGCAGTAAGTCATTATATGATATCGATTGAACTGTTATATTTCTGCTGCTAATGAAAACCTAGAAAAAAAAACGAGATTACGACCGACCTCATAGTAACTTAAAATGTCCCATTTTGAGTTTAATTATATGATTTCTATGCATACAGCTTCTAGGTTTATTAGGGAGTCTGAAGGGAATCACGTCATTAGATTTAGTATCTTCGCAATGCGTGCTAAAATTATACAGCGATGGGGAGATAACGATATTGAACAAAAGTGAGACGCAACAATTTACAAAATTTGCAGCACACTTCATTAGCAACGCTGATCAAGCGCAGTCCTGTAACTTTGCAACGTTTCTTCCCAATACCGAGGACACTCCTCTGCAGGTACATAGATTACCTAAAAATACATGTTTGTTCTTCTATTTGAACCCTGTAAAAGTAATTTATTGTATGTCATCTTATTAATCTAACCGCTGATAGTTTTTTAAATTCCAGCGAGCAGAGTGGATCAAATACTTGGGAACTTTTGGTAATATGGAATTCAGAGCAAATAAAGTCTATGATACAGTGAGCAAAACATACTCTTGCCATACTCTATTGGGTTACCTTTAAATTTCAATTATATGTTTAAAGAAGGCAAATAGGATATAAAATTTCTTTCAAGCCAGTCACCTGATCAAATATATATGATCTATTGCAGGTGAAAGCCAACTACTTGTGCTTAGCTAAAGCAGCTGCCAACAAAACAACTTCTTTCAAGCCAGTGGTAGCCTGGCTAGCATACAATGACGTAGGTGTAATATACCTTGTGCACATATTTAGCCTACTTCTAGTGTATAATAGACATAAAATTCATAAACAAAGACTGGAAACTGAGGAAAACTTATTCATACCTCCTCGTAATCTTTATCTGTACTGCAGGGAGAGTGGTCGTTCACACAGGATCCATACAAATTAAAGGTAACTACGTTTATTTTCAATGTCTTACTCTGGTATACTCACACACATAACTCGCCTAATATTCGAAGTCTCAACCTCTTACTGCAAAGAGAAGAGGGGAATCCACTAGTCTACTATACTAGGGATGAATCAACAATTTCATAGTTTTGGGGAACTAAATACTGTAATGTTATGCAAAGTATGTCAAGCATATCAAGTGGTTGATGATGGTATAAAGTTAGTGTTTCAAAGTTTTGCAAAGATATTATTCATCTTATAAATGTTTTTGACTTGAATTTTCAGTATGTGGAAGATGCAGGGGGAGAGAATATAGACAAATCCATCAACAAAGTTAGTTATAATAACACCATTCCTGATGATTGTGAAGACTTTCATGCCATATTATGTGTAAGTTGTACACCATTTTTCAAGCTTATTCCTAAATTTCATCTATCAAGTTGCAGGCCTGACCTGATACTTAACGCTGCGGGGGGGGGGGGGACTCCTTTTTTCTTCACAAATGTACAAATGACTAAAAAGAATACATTTAACATAATTGACTTGTGACTTGTGATACTTATTGTAATTTTACTCGTGCAATAGACTGTAGATGTGGTAATCGATGAAACTTACACATCAGATCCATGGCATTATAATGTCACCACCTTTCTACAAAACATTAATGTAGAAGACAGATCTTGTTTTGCCTTCATTACAAAGCAAAGCTTATGGAGGTACGACAAAAGACTGCATAGTGCTAACTCTCTTGGTAAGCATTTTATTGCTTTACTTTTGACACCGAGCATATCATACTGTTTCCACAGAAATGCAAACACAAAATAAAGAATGTTTATAAATTCTTGTTCCACAGAAAATACATAGATGCTTATATATCTTGACATTTTTTTGTTTCCGGACATCAATCACTCAAGATTTTTTTGATGGAGCAATTTCACAGCCCCAACTGGTTCTAGCAGACATGATTGAAGCTGTGTTTCCTTCGGGAAATTACAAAACTACATATTTGAGGAATCTCGTCAAGGTTAGTTGGCTACTGATCAGTTGTCTTAGAATATGGAGAGAGCTTTATTTAAGTAAATTGAGGCCTGAAAATCAACTACGACATCCTGATTTCCATATGCAGGAAGAAGCAATTACCAATATCAATCCTGAAATGTGTGACAGGGATGTTTCATCAGCTCTTGAACCGACCATTGTAAACTGTTGAGTAATTATTTTAGTGTCCTGTTATTGGCTTGTATTTTTTTTAGCAGTGGAAGTGATTAATTTTTGCAAAATTCTGTAAAATTTAATTGAGATAATTGCTAACATTACAAGAGCTATGTTAAGACTCTCATGCTGATGCCTCATTAGTATAAGCTATATAATTGTACACATTCATTTCTTCAGTTTTGGATTTAGTTCCATTTTCTTATCCAAATGCGTAACTTCAGTTACAATTCATATTCAAATATTCAACCAAATGCTATTAGAATGTGTCGGTTTTTTCTATTCACCGAACTGATCACCTAGAATGGCTTTGCTCAAAAAAAGGAATGGCTTTAACGACTTCCTTGAAGTAAAGCAAATCTTTTAAAGTTCGAGTACTCCAAAATCTTAGCCTGAAATCCTTTAAAGAATGTGGAAAACCATCATCAAAATTATTTTATTACATGGAAACTAAAACTGATGTCCTCCTCAGAACACAAAAGTTCATAAGACTCACCCCTCAAGGGCTTCATCCACATCTTCTTTAGGAGGTTTGGCATGAACTTTAACTTATAATACATATTAATATATATAAACCCCTTTAACACTAACCAGGATCTTTTTAGATTGAAGTATGAAAACAAGAACCACTAAGTACTGTTGGATTTTTAACGCAGCGGGGTCATGGCAAAACACTTTTACACATACAAAATCCAAATAAAAGCATATAAATCGTGAATAAAAATTCGAGGGATCGAATCTAACCTTTAGTAATAATTCGGAGACAACGATCAGAGATCCTTAGCAGTTGCTCATCAAGTGTGAAGCACTCCACAGGTATCCACCAAGAAAACGATGTTAATGAGGAGGAAGGAGGTGGAGAGAATTGGGTTTTCCAAACTTTTTATGTTTTCGGGTTTTGAGGTTAGAATAAAATTAGGGTCTATAATAGTATATTTATAGGCAAAATTTTCAGCTGAAATTTTCCCATAAATATTATTATTATTATCCCATTTATTATTCTCATTAATAATTAAAACACCTTTTAATTATTAATCCTTTTTCTAAACACTTTAGAAATAGTTCTCTCTCTTGATTTAATTTCCAAAAATTAAATCCTTAATTAATAATATTAAGAACTTTTCTTAATTAATTTATAATCAATTAAATCTCATTTAATCAATTATTAAATTTGCCAATTAATTATTTATTTCACAAATAAATAATTATTAGCCATTATTAATTAATTCATCCACCAATAAATCATTCTCTTTTTATGGTGTGACCCTGTAGGTTCAATATTAAGCTGGTAGTAGAAATAAATAATAATAAAACTATTTTATCATTATTTATATAAATTCTCTAATTTATTAAATATGATTAATTAATTAATCACATTTATTCTACATCGTGAGTGATGCTTCTCAACATATCGCGACTATCCGGATAATATGAATTCACTGCTTAGAATACCAAGAACCTGTCAGTGAATAGTTACCGTACAATAAACTCCTTCTACCCTACAATGTCCCGATTAAATACAAGGCATGGATCTTGTGTCAAGCCTATCTAATTCAATCACTTTGCTTACCATTTACTATGCGTAGTTCTATGCAAATTAGAAACTCCTTTCTAATTTCATTTACTCTGGCCAAAGGTTCCTGAACTAGCATAAGTGGATCAGCCTTGAACATTCGCTTCCTTCACTGGAAGGGGTAGATCCTTTATTGATCATACACTATCTTCGTGTACAAATTCCTATACCCAGAAGAGCCCTAATAATTGTCCCTAGAGACTAAGAACTAAACCAAAGCATAGTTCAGTGTACACAAGATGACTATGATGACCTCAAGTCTAAGGATACTTGTACAACTATCACTATGTGAACAACTGCTGACACGTGAGTGAACTCCATCAGTTGTTCAGCTGTGCGAGTCATGTTCAGTGAACTTATTCTATAATAAGCACCTACATACTAGCTATAGTGTCACCACACAAATGTCTATGAGAATAGACATCCTTCATAATGAAGCAAGCATAGTATGTACCGATTCTTTGCGGATTATTAATTACCAGTTAGTAATCCTATGACCAGGAACTATTTAAGTTTAGAGTTATCATCTTTTTAGGTCTCACTATTATGATCTCATTATAATCCATAAAAAGCTTTACTCTAAACTATGGTATATCTTATTTAAACACTTAAATAGATAAAGCCCGTAATAAAAACAAAACAAGTCTTTTATTAATATCAATGAAATCAAAACAGATAACATAAAAGTTATTCCTAAATCCTCATACATGATTGGACTTAGGACATATTCCTTTCAATCTCCTACTTGTACTAAAGCCAATCATTCTGGTATCTAATACCCATCCTGTCATTATGATGATCAAAGTGACTTTCATAAAGTAGCTTTGTGAGTGGGTCTGATATGTTGTTATGTGTGTCAACTCTAATTCAATACAATACAAGAGATGTTACCACGCTCCCACTAACCCTTTTGTAGACGCATGGTTCATCTACGTTTTTGATAAAATCAAACTCTTTGATTGTCTCATCAAAATGAATGTTCCATCTTTCTAGAAGCCTGCTTTAAACCACATATGGTTCGCAGTAGCTTACACACTAGGTTTTCATTTCTCTTGGAAAGAAAACCATCTGGCTATATGCCAGATCTCATAGTCGTAGTAAGCAGCAATCGCAAGCAAAATCCGAACCGATTTTAACAGGGCTACTGGTAAAAGGTTTCATCAAAGTCAATCCATTACCTTTGATTGAATCCTTTTGCCAAAAGCCTGGCCTTAAAGGTCTCCACCTGGCCATCTGCTATAATCTATCTTTTGTATACCGTATACATAGATTCCATTCCGGATTTCATGGCACTATGCCATTTCTCTGAGTCAACACTACTCATAGCCATATTATAGGTCACAGGGTCGTCATCATCAATGATCGACAACTCATTGTCATTCTCAATGACAAGGACATAATACCTCTCAGGTTGGCGAGACACTCTCCCTGATCTATGAATGGGCTGTTCCACAAAAGGTTGTTCAGTCAGAACAGGTGTTTCCACTTGATCCGTAGTAGTTTGTGCTTCTTGAACTTCATCAAGTCCAATTTTGCTCCCACTATTTCCTTCAAGGATAAACTCCTTTTCCAAGAAGGTAGCATGTCTGGAGACAAACACCCGATGATCGGTGTAAAAGTAATACCCTATAGTCTCTTTAGGATATCCCACAAAACTACATTTTACGGATCGATATTCCAGCTTATCTGGGTCAACTTTCTTGACATAAGCTGGACATCCCCAAATCTTAACGTGTTTAAGACTCGGTTTCCTTTCTTTCCATATCTCATACGGAGTTTGAGGAACAGATTTGGAAAGCACCTTATTCCGTAAATATGCTGAGGTTTCCAATGCATAACCCCATAGGAATACTGGAAGATTTGCATAGCTCATCATGGACCGAACTATGTCTAACAAAGTTCGATTTCTCCTTTCAGATACTAATCTGGAGGAGTCCACTGGGAGACTATACCATTTACTTTGAGATAATCTAGAAACACTCCATTAAAGTATTCACCACCTCGATTTGATCGAAGAGTTATAATACTATGTTTGGTTGTTTCTCCACTTCATACTTATACTCTTTGAACTTTTCAAAGGCTTCAGACTTGTGTTTCATCAAACACATATCCGAATCTAGATCTATCATCTATGAAAGTAATGAAGTATAAAAATCCACCCATGGCTTGCGTAGACATTGGTCCACATACAACTGTGTGTACCATTCCTAGCAAATCTGCAGCCCTCTCTCCATGTCCACTAAATGGAGACTGCAGTGCCACTATAAAGTGAGATTTTCATCATCCCTTTTCTTTTATTAGTTTGTTCAATCTGAAATAAATTATGTCACATACATACAGACCATTATTTAAAGTACCACGTCCATAAAGAATATTATCTCTAAGAATAGAACATTCATTATTCTCAATAATAAATGAAAATCCAGCCAAGTCTAACATTGGAATAATATTCCTCACAATCGAGGGAACAAAATAACAATTATTTCAAACAATAGTCTTGCCCGTAGGCCTATCTAAATGAAATGATTCCACATCTACAGCAGCAACTCTTGCTCCATTTCCCATCAATAGAATCACCTCCTCTTCCTCAAGAGTCCTACTTCTCCTTGGTCCCTGCAACAAATTGCAGATTTGAGAACCACAGGTGGTATCTAATACCCAAGTAGAAATTTGATTTAATGACATATTCACTTTTATCATGAACATACCTGAATCAGAAGCGGTAGTCTCACTACCCTTCTTCTTCTTCAATTCTGTAAGGTAAACCTTGCAGTTACTCTTCCAGTGCCCCACCTTGTTACAGTGAAAGCAAATAACTTTGCTCTTGGGGTCTTCAGCTTTTGGTGGAACCGGCGTTTTCTCACCTACTTTATTCTTCTTGGAAGAGTTCCTCTTCCTTTTCTTAGGATTGGAACCTTCACCAATTAGAAGAACATAACTCTTCTTAGATGGAAAATTCGATTCCGCAGTCTTTAACATGTTGTGGAGTTCAGGCAGGCTGACATCCAACTTATTCATGTGAAAGTTCACAACAAACTGCGAGAACGAACTCGGAAGCGATTGCAAGACCAAGTCTTGGCTCAGCTCCCCATCCATGGCAAAACCAAGTTGTCCTAGACGTTCAATCAAATTGATCATCTTAAGTACATGGTCATTCACAGATGATCCCTCAGACATCCTACAACCGAACAGCTCCTTCGATATCTCATATCGAGCTGTCCTCCCTGCCACATCATACAACTCTTGTAGATGCATGAGGATAGTGTGAGCATCCATATGCTCATGTTGCTTTTGTAGCTCAATGTTCATAGAAGCTAGCATGATGCATTGAGCAACATTTGCATCATCTATCCACTTACGATACACAACATGTTCATCATTATGTGCATCAGTAGCAGGTTTAGTAGGCTTAGGTGAGTCAATCACGTATTCCAGCTTCTCAATCCTGAGAACAATTCTCAAGTTTCGAAGCCAGTCAGCATAATTAGGACCAGTCAATTTGTGAGCATCTAGTATGCTCCTGAGTGATAGTGCATAAGACATAACGTACAAAGTAAATCTGTAAATGATAAACACATAACAACACTTAGCAAATATTCGATTTCATTTCAAAATACTATATGAATCGGGTCTTTATTCATAAGTGGCTCCCACTCAACCCCATACGTGAAAAATTAAGCATTCATAATGCTAGTGGGAATAGGGATCCTACATTCCATTACACGACCCCGGCTGTAGCACGAACCGCCATGTAATGTTCAATAGGAAGACAACTCTTGTCAATTACATCTCATGTTATTCCCTAATCAAACTTTAGCCTCTTGAATAATTGAGTCTCGGCTGTAGCACGACAAACTCAATATTCTAAGTCAAGTCTAACCCAACATTCCGTACAGTTGAATCAGTCCCCAAAGGCCCACGGCTGTAGCACGTACCGACCTTTAGATTCTTATTCAATGTACACATCTCTATATAATAGACAAGTATTTCTTATTTCGAAATCAAAGCCCTCGGCTGTAGCACGAACCGACAATGATTCAAAAATAAGAACTACTTTCTACCATGTTGGAAGTCTATGACCGACACAAGCCCGTTGTATCATTGACCAATTACTACCTGATATTATTTAATTTTAGAGGGATTATATTACGTTACAATCATAATCATATTATAAAGAGATTCTTCCTTTTAAATTAAATATTTCAAATCAATAATCAATAATCAGACGATTTCCAGATCGGGTGGAGCATTGTCAAGAGGCGTCACTTAATAACCCTTTCTTACAGATAGAAATCTGTTGTTGACAGAATCATCCTTTCTCTCATATCGAAAATTCATATTCAATTACGTGTTTCACAAACACAAGAATCTCATGATTGTATTCATAATATTGTTCTTAAGGTTATGAAACAATTTCACTATACTAGGTTGTCTAACAAACGCCTTATGTTTATTTAAGTTCACCTAAATCTATCATCGCATGATAAACTAAGCATATATCACATATATCAACATGAATAAACATCAAGGTAGGCATGTTATATCATCTAGCACATTATTCTAAGCATTATACATCTCTATGTATCACATGAAGCATTTAAAATCAATTCAAACGATCAAAAACAGCTTTAAAACACTTCATGGAATATAAACAGTTCAAAACTTTTATATAAACTAAAATTTATCACTCCATTAGATCCGTCTCGGAAAAACGAATCCAACGGTATATTGCACGCCCAAAACGGAGTTACGAAACTCCCAGAAAATCAATTTTAAAATCAACAGAAGGGCTGTAACGCATTACAGGAACGCGTTACAAGCCCTGTAACGCATTCCGCGGCTGCGTTACAAGGGTGTATCGCATTCCGCGAATGCGCCACAGGTGTGTAACGCATTCCCGGAATGCGTTACACCCCTATATTTTTTTTTTGTTTTCGCCGCCTGACTTTTCTTCTCGGTTAACGTGCAAGACAGACCTGCCATGTCTGTCTCCTCCGTGCCATCAACAGAAATACAGCAGACCACAGCAGGTACAAGTAGATGCAATATATATATACTTACAATCAATTTATATATATAAATATATATGATTTATTTAATTACGAATTTAATTACAAGAACTTCAAAAATTCATAATAAAAAATCTATACATCATAAAATTATGAAAAAAATACCCAGACGATCTACAACACTTATAGAACCCAGATCAACATTCAAAATTATTCTGAGAAACGATTTCTCATCAGACAAAATTAATCCATGATATAACTTGTAAAAATCATAATTAATTCATACAAGCACATAAAATTCTGAAATTTTTACCATAGATCTATATGCATACAACCTATGCTCTGATGCCATTGTTGGATTTTTAACGCAGCGGGGTCATGGCAAAACACTTTTACACATACAAAATCCAAATAAAAGCTTATAAATCGTTAATAAAAATTCGAGGGATCGAATCTAACCTTTAAAAATAATTCGGAGACAACGATCAGAGATCCTTAGCAGTTGCTCCTCAAGTGTGAAGCACTCTACCGGTATCCACCAAGAAAACGATGTTAAGGAGGAGGAAGGAGGTGGAGAGAATTGGGTTTTCCAAACTTTTTGGGTTTTCGGGTTTTGAGGTTAGAATAAAATTAGGGTCTATAATAGTGTATTTATAGGCAAAATTTTCAGCTGAAATTTTCCCATAAATATTATTATTATTATCCCATTTATTATTCTCATTAATAATTAAAACACCTTTTAATTATTAATCCTTTTTCTAAACACTTTAGAAATAATTCTCTCTCTTGATTTAATTTCTAAAAATTAAATCCTTAATTAATAATATTAAGAACTTTTTTTAATTAATTTATAATCAATTAAATCTCATTTAATCAATTATTAAATTTGCCAATTAATTATTTATTTCACAAATAAATAATTATTAGCCATTATTAATTAATTCCTCCACCAATAAATCATTCTCTTTTTATGGTGTGACCCTGTAGGTTCAATATTAAGCCGGTAGTAGAAATAAATAATAATAAAACTATTTTATCATTATTTATATAAATTCTCTAATTTATTAAATATGATTAATTAATTAATCACATTTATTCTACATCGTGAGTGATGCTTCTCAACATATCGCGACTATCCGGATAATATGAATTCACTGCTTAGAATACCAAGAACCTGTCAGTGAATAGTTACCGTACAATAAACTCCTTCTACCCTACAATGTCCCGATTAAATACAAGGCATGGATCTCGTGTCAAGCCTATCTAATTCAATCACTTTGCTTACCATTTACTATGCGTAGTTCTATGCAAATTAGAAACTCCTTTCTAATTTCATTTACTCTGGCCAGAGATTCCTGAACTAGCATAAGTGGATCAGCCTTGAACATTCGCTTCCTTCACTGGAAGGGGTAGATCCTTTATTGATCATACACTATCTTCGTGTACAAATTCCTATACCCAGAAGAGCCCTAATAATTGTCCCTAGAGACTAAGAACTAAACCAAAACATAGTTCAGTGTACACAAGATGACTATGATGACCTCAAGTCTAAGGATACTTGTACAACTATCACTATGTGAACAATGCTGACACGTGAGTGAAGTCCATCAGTTGTTCAGCTGTGCGAGTCATGTTCAGTGAACTTATTCTATAATAAGCACCTACATACTAGCTATAGTGTCACCATACAAATGTGTATGAGAACAGACATCTTTCATAATAAAGCAAGCACAGTATGTACCGATCTTTGCGGATTATTAATTACCAGCTAGTAATCCTATGACCAGGAACTATTTAAGTTTAGAGTTATCATCTTTTTAGGTCTCACTATTATGATCTCATCATAATCCATAAAATCCTTTACTCTAAACTATGGTATATCTTATTTAAACACTTAAATAGATAAAGTCCGTAATAAAAACAAAACAAGTCTTTTATTAATATCAATGAAATCAAAACAGATTACATAAAAGTTATTCCTAAATCCTCATACATGATTGGACTTAGGACATATTCCTTTCAAGTACTTTATTACAAACCAAATTCAAAATCTTACAAACTCTTTTTATTACACACCATTGTCTAACCAGTTTTAAAATAAGTTCATCTTTATTCAACACACACACTAACAATCTACACTCCACTTGTTCGGGCAACTCAAAGCTTTCTTCCTGGATTGGAATCAACGCCTTGGTTATGAGAGGGTCCCGCAGTTTGACCCGCTTCTTTACTGTTAGGTCACACACTGTAGAAGGGGGGTTGAATACAGTGTATACTACAATCAAATCGAATTAAGAACACAAGTATGAAACACATAATAATCTTATTAATAAAATAGTATTACAATGGAACCGTTCTCTCTCAGTGATGAACAAATATCACGAGAGCTGCTAGGGTTACAATGAATAATATTCTCGATTAAGATAACACTTATAGTGTAAACCCTATGTTGTGTTTATATAGACACACAGTTACAAGATAAACTTCTAATTGATATCGAACATAAGTCTACATCCTAAAATATATCAATTAGTTATCTTTTCTTCCAAGCATTCTATTCTTCATAGAATTCTTCTCTATGCATATCTCTTCTTGTTTTAGTCTTGATCTTCTTTCCTTTAAATAAGCCGCCTTCCTTATCTAAACGTCTTCTTAAGTCCTGATATTATCTCCTGATAAATATCTTCTGATATCTTAAGTTCTGATAACTTAAGTTCTGATATCTTAAGTTCTGACTTCAGTATAAGTACTGATTTCCAGTTAAGTCATGATTTGTCATGTTAGTTAAGATCTGAAAACTAAACACAAATCATTATTAGACATGACATCACAAATATATCTAACAATCTCCCCCAACTTGTAAATTAGCATAATATACAAGTTTAATAGATATTTGATGATGTCAAAAATATTAAGTACAAATGTATATGAGAATTTGACTAAGTAACTACAACTCACAGTCCTTTTAGCTTTTACCATCCTTAAAGTCTGATATCAGCTTTAGCCTGTATATACTTTAAAATTTATTAGCTGTAGTTCTTGACTTGGCTTCAGTGTGTGATCTCTCTAATGTCAGGAGTTATTCTGAGATAGTTCTTCAACAGACTTCTCTCAGCATATTCAAGTTCATTTCGCATCCTCCTTTTTGCATCTTTAAGTTCAACTGTATCTTCACCTGTCTGAAAGATAGCAGCCCTGAGATCATTTATTTTTGCTTTCCTTATATCCTCATCCAGTCTGATGACATAGGCTTTTTCGTATTCTAGATTGAATTTAAGTCCCTTAATACCAATAAATGTAATGATTTTGGCAGTATTAGGCTTCATCTCAACTATATCACCATTGTGAGCTCTGTACTTAGGATAGTATGGCATGTCAGACTTTATAGAGTAAAGTTTCTTCTGCCTTTGAATATCAGATTTTAAGTAACTGGCAGCACCATCTGTTGATCTGTTTTTCACTTGAAGTAGAAATAGCACATGTTGCAATTCTTCAAAGTACTTCAAACGAATATCATTCTTTCTAATCTGGAATACCCTCCCATCTGTCATGAAATATAGCATGATATCTTCTTACAATACAGAGTGGTAGACCATTTGTACAGACTCCAGTTGATTCAATCTTTCAGGAGTTGTCCTACTCCTGGTTCACTCAAATAAGTTGGATCATAGGTAGTATTATTTACTCTCTTTTCTTTAGAACTACCCAATCCTGATTTGTCTCTAGCTTCCTTTCCTCGAATAACTCTTGCTTCAAAACCATTTGATGTAGTCTTCAAAGTTTGAGTAGACTGTTGAGCTTTAGTAAACCCAGGTAGTAGAATTTTTGAAGGTTTGACATGAGCAATATCAGAGGCTTCCTTTTCTTTATCTTCTGATATCAAGCCAACTTGAGCTCTGTCAGAGGTTGCTTGCTTCATTGTAATATCAGAATTTATAAAGTCCCGATTTTGAACAACATGAGCTCTGTCAGAGTTTGTTTAAATATTCTTCTTCTTCAAAAATCACACTAGTATCTTCATCAGATTTTGCTTCCAGATCCATGATTGGCATATATATCTTTACAGGTTCATCAACTTTAGCTTTGCCCTTGAATCTTGGATCTACCTCTACTTGTGATTTGGCTTTGGATTCAATTTTGGTTGCCTCGGAGTTTGTCTTCTCTTTAATCACAATGCCCTTAGGCTTTGGAGGTTTCTTTGCAGTAATAGAAGCTTTAGACTTGGATTTGACATTTTCTGCTTTAAGTCTGACGTCTCCTTCCTTCATACTTTCAAAGTCCATTCCTGGATTGTCTTTGAGAAATAGTCTTTTTGAAATTTCTTCATCCAACTTCTGTAACTTGGGGTCTTGATAGTAGACTAATGTTTCCTTCCCCTTAAGCTTCAGTGTCTGCATAAACTTCTGTGATTCTTGACTTTCACCCTGTATTAGAACATAAGGCTTAGTCAGAACTTGCTTATCAGAACTTTTTCTTCTATCAGCATCAGAACTTGATCTCTGTGTAGAAGTTCCTGCTTTCCTGGATGAAAAACCTTTGCCTTGACCATGACCTCTACCCCTTTCAGAGTTTCCCTGGTCTTCATTATCATCATCCTTACCCTTCAGTGGTTGATCAGTTTTGCATTTGGACTTAATCACTTTCTCCCCCTTTTTGGCATCATCAGGTAATATGAGAGAGACAAGCAATTCCACAGAGTTTTGGATTTCATTGAGTTGATCTTGTTGAGCAGCTTGATTCTTTAAAATATCAGATATTTGAGCTTGCTGCTTTTCTTGAGTCTTTTCTATATACCCAATGCGGTCAAAGGCTGGCTTAAAAACCTGTTCTTTTCCAATTTGACATTCATGTCTTGCTGAATCAGGGTTTCTTGAATTTTGTTCACCTTGGCTTGAGTTATTGAGTGTTGACCTTGAAGGTGCCTTGTACTCAATGCAGTAACTCTGAGTTGTGCTTTGAAGACATCATTCACCAGCATCTCATCATTTTTAGTCAGGTGCTCAACAAGAATATTTGCAGTAGGAACAAAATCAACTTTGTTCCACTCCTCGATCCATTCTTTTCCTCTTGGAGTTTCACTCCAAGGTACTGGTGCATCCTCTCTAACATAGTTCTTGATTAGATCAGCTTTGCCTAGAACTTGTTGAGGTGCATGTCCTGAAGGACCAGCTGCATCAGCATTTAGATTTGTAGCAACTTCACCAGTATTGTCAGCATTTGCAGCATCAGAACTTACAGAGCCTGTAGAATCAGCTAACTCTGATAAAATGATAGTGTGTGAGGCTATAGAGGTTTCAAAATCATCCTCTAAGTTCTGATCAACATCCAAATTCCGATGCTCACCTAATATCTGATCTTCATCATTTAGATTCAGAAGAGGTGTTGTTGGAAAATCTGTATTGAAATCAACATCTAAAATTGGTGTTGTTGGTGGAGTATGTTGAGGAATGGTTGGAGCTTACAAGTACAGAACCTCAGGCACATTCAGGTTGTGAATGTCTATTTCAGCACTTATACCTGGTGCATCTGTATGTACTTGTTCAATGATAGGAGACACAGAAGGTGTAGGCACTCTGTCTTGAGCAGTTTCTTCAGCTTGAATTGGTGACAGTGGAGGTGTAGATTCAGCGGCTTCAGCAAAATCTGGTTGTGTAGATGGAAGGGATTCAATCACAATTGGCTCCTTTGGGATCAGAGATTCCTGATCCCCTTCCTTAGCTGCTGCTTCCACATCCTCTGAATCTGACTCAACTGTGTCCCTGTTAGCTCTTTGTTTCTTCACTTTGTTCAAGGGTGGAGAGAGTGTGGGAGCTTTGTCATCAGAATTTATATTTCTAAGCCTTTTGAGGGGCCTAGAACTCCCACTTTCTTGAACTTTCTGAGAAGAGACCTTCTCAGCTACTTCCATAGCTGCTTTAGAAACAGGTTCTGATGGTTGAACCTATACCTCCTCATCATCAGACTCATTCTTAAAATTATCTTCCTTCTTTTCTGCTGTGTCTGAGGTACAGTCTTTGTCCTCTTTGCTCTAGAAGAAGAAGGCTTCACTTATCACAGGTTCAGATGCATGAACCCGTGCCTTCAATTGTTTCCTCAAACCATCAAAATTTATTATTGACCATTATTAAATCAAAACATTCATCACAGGATAAAGTTAAAAACGATGAAGTTCGATTAACAAATTGAAATTAAAACATGCACAGCCACATAATTTGAAAAACAAAGACCAAATCTGCAATTTAAAGGAAATTTCATTAATATATCAGATGAGTACATTTCATTAAATTTATCAATTTTATGCAAAAATTACAAGATAGTCCTATTCTAAGAATTCTTAACATCAACAGCCTTAGTCCTAGTCTAAGAAGACCTAACGACTAGCTCCTTGTGCTGCGAACGAAGAACACTGCAAGACGGATGATCCGTTCTTGCTGACGGAGAGCTTCTCTCCTTTCCTCTTCCAGACGATCACAATGGAGATGATAGTCCATGTAAAAGAATAAGAGGTCTGTGTGAACCTCTTGTGGAACTGAGTTCTAGATCTCTTTAGGAATGATAGTTACATGCCACTGCTGTTGCCAATCATCACAACTCAACTCGATATTAAAAGTATCATAGTTCAGGAGCAAGTTGAAACGAACCATATTTTTGATGAGTATGTAAAAAGAGTGAATTTGTGAGAAATTGGAAGATGTATTGGCTGGACTGAATAGTTGGTTTAAATAGCCAATAGAATACCAAGAGACGCGAGGAGTATTTAATAATTATAAGTAAAAATAATGATACCTCGTCTCCCTAGACCAATGTGTAATAATAACAGTCAGTAAAAGATCTAAATCCAGAGTTAGTGGGCACGAGAAATAAGTAATGATTACTATGCACATGCAGTTTTTCAAAAAAAAAATTGTTCCCACTAAGCAAATGATTATGACTGTCTTTATCTCACATAAACCAATATTTTGATAAAATATAACCGTTCAAGTATTGACTTAAAAAAAATCAAGGAAATAAATACTGCCATGTCAGCATCGGAACTTGATTATTATCATAATTTAAAAGTCATCAGAATATGGCTTCTTTACTCAAAAAGTGAATGTTTATTTCTGTAATTCTTCACACAAATACTGATATGGTTTCAACAGAACTTAATCATCAGAACTTGTCCTCGGAATTTATGCAACTGACACTTAAACTGTTCATCTAAAACAACATTGATCACCACAGTAATTTTCATCATTCATATGGAGTGTAAGTGTGTGCATTAAGCTAAATATCAGACAAAGAGTAAAGTCTAATTCACTTCTGTACATCTTAGAAATAAGGCATAACTAAGAACTTTGCTCAAAATATGTCATTAGTCTGAAGTCTACTATAGAATGAGGTCATGCATGAATCCACTTCAACTGTTTTGTGCTCATTTTATGCATCTTTTGAAATTCCTTTTTACAGTAGCTTCTCAGTGTAAGTGAGTCACGACTGCTTTCTCCAGTAATCAGAGAATGTGAAAAGTCACCAAGAAAATTTTATTTTGCTTTTCTAATGCATATTACTTAATACCAGTAATGCACTTGGGTCTTCCCTTCCACATACATTTTTCTCTAGATCTCAAAGGAGTACCTGATATTTATTTCTTTTCTTTTTCTTTTGATAAGTGAGGCTTATCAGCACTTAGTACATCTATCAGATTTACCAACATCAGAACTTAACATATAAGAAGCACTATTCTAGTTTTTAACTTAGTGATAAGATACACAAAGTAAACCTAACCAAGCTCAATATCAGAATTTGCTTGTGTTAAAAGATTTCCACATAAACAATTACTTCAAACATGGGATCTTTAGTATATTAAAGACTACTAGGTCAGCATCTAGCACAGTTGTCCTCATTGGATTGAATAGTCACACAAACATTCATATCACTATCAGAGTTTAGAAATTCACATCAGATAACAATCAACACTTAAGTAAATTTCAATTTAAGCACATATTACATAAAGAGAGTAATATCTATAAATACTGATTATAAAGTCTGATGTATCAGAACATAAACTAAACAGATTTAGAGAAAGAACCTGAAACCATTCCAAGTTCATTTACTAATCTTGTAAAAGTAGCTTCACGCAGTGGTTTTGTGAAGATAACTGCTAGTTGTTGATCTGTTGGAACAAAATACAATTCCACTGTACCTTCCATCACATGTTCCCTTATGAAATGGTACATAATGCTGATGTGCTTTGTCATTGAGTGTTGAACTGGATTACCTGTCATAGCAATAACACTTTGATTATCACAGTAAATAGGAATTTTAGAAAATTCTAACCTATAATACAGTAACTGATTCTTCATCCAAAGAATCTGTGTACAACAGCTTTCTGCAGCAATGTACTCTGCCTCTGCAGTTGATGTGGAAATTGACTTTTGTTTTTTGCTAAACCAAGAAACTAATCTGCCTCCAAGAAATTGGCAGCTTCCACTTGTGCTTTTTCTGTCAATTTTGCACCCTGCAAAATCTGCATCTGAGTAACCTATTAGATTAAAGTCTGATTCCCTAGGATACCATAATCCCAGATCAGCTGTACCCTTAAGGTACTTGAAATTTTTTTTCACAGCTGTTAAGTGAGGTTCTCTTGGATCTGCTTGAAATCTTGCACAAAGACAGGTTACATACATGGTATCAGGTCTACTTGCAGTTAGATAGAGTAGTGAGCCAATTATACCTCTGTAATCAGTAATATCTACTGATGTACCAGTATCCTTATCCAATTTTGTTGCAGTGGCCATAGGAGTGGATGCACTTGAACAGTCTTGCAATCCAAATTTCTTCAACAAATTTCTGATGTACTTATATTGACAAATAAAAGTTCCTTCTTCATTCTGCTTGACTTGAAGGCCCAGAAAATAGCTAAGTTCTCCCATCATACTCATTTGATATTTTGACTGCATTAGTTTGGAAAACCTTTTATAAAGTCTATCACTTGTAGAACCAAAAATGATATCATTAACATATATCTGTACCAAAAGTAAGTCCTTTCCATGGTTGAGATAAAATAAAGTTTTGTTAATTGTCCCTCTGTTAAATCCACTTTCCAGAAGAAACTGAGCTAATGTCTCATACCATGCTCTTGGAGCTTGCTTAAGGCCATAAAGTGCTTTATCAAGTCTGTAGACATGATGAGGAAATTTTAAATCTACAAAACCTGGAGGTTGTTCAACATATACTTCTTCTTCCAATTCTCCATTAAAAAGAGCACTTTTTACATCCATTTGAAAGAATGTAAACTTTTTGTGAGCAGCATAAGCCAAAAATATCCTTATGACTTCCAATCTAGCAACTGGTGCAAATGTTTCATCATTATCAATTCCATCCTGTTGAGAATATTCTTTTACAACCAGTCTTGCTTTATTCCTTGTAATTATGTCATCACTATCAGTTTTGTTTCTGAACACCCATTTTGTACCAACAACAGATCCGTTCTTTGGTCTTGGCACTAGGGTCCAGACTTTATTTTTTTCAAATTCATTTAACTCTTCCTGCATTGCTTGCACCCAATCAGAATCTTAAAGAGCTTCTTCCACTTTCTTTGGTTCAGCCTGAGAAAGAAAAGAATGATAGAGACACTCATTTGATATTGCTGTTCTAGTTCTAATACCTGCTTCAGGATCTCCAATAATCAAGTCAGGTGTATGTGCTTTAGTCCACTTCCTTGCAGATGGAAGGTTATCTCTAGAACTGGATGCTCCCCCATGATTCATGATGTCTCTATCAACATTTTCTGATGCTCCCCCTGAAATCATGCCCTATGAGTTGGATCCTTTAGAATTTGAGTTTCCAGAATTATCAGAACTTAGCCCATCAGAACTTGATGAATCAGAATTTGAGTTTCCAGAATTATCAGAACTTGGCCCATCAGAACTTGATGAATCAGAACTTGAAGAGCCTGTTCTAGGTTCTGTTGCTTCTTGAGATGTGGTTGGATCTTCAATATGCCCCCCTGCACAGGTGCATTTTCCTTTGGCGTAGTCACCACATTTTCAATAACATCAGAGTTTAACCCATCCGAGTTTGCAGTATCAGGATTTAGACTATCAGAATTTACAGAATCAGAATTTAAAGCTTCATTCTCAAATCTAAGCTGATCATGATCATTGAAATCTTCAAGTCCAGTAATCTTCTTATCATCAAAAGGGACATTGATAGATTTCATGACAACCCTTGTTCTTAAATTGTAGACTCTGAAGGCTTTTGTGGAAAGTGGATATCCAACAAAAATTCCTTCATCAGCTTTTAGATCAAATTTGGATAGCTGTTCAGGATGAGTCTTAAGAACAAAACACTTGCATCCAAATACATGAAAGTACTTCAGATTTGGATTCTTTTTCTTCACCATCTCATATGGTGTCTTTCCATGCCTGTTGATAAGTGTTGCATTCTGAGTAAAACAAGTAGTCTGCACAGCTTCAGCCCAAAAGTAGGTTGGTAACTTTGCCTCATCAAGCATAGTTCATGCAGCTTCAATAAGAGTTCTATTCTTTCTTTCAACAACTCCATTTTTTTGTGGAGTTCCAGGAGCATAAAATTCCTTCTTTATTCCATGGTCTTTGCAGAACTCTTCCATGATCAAATTCTTGAACTCAGTGCCATTATCACTTCTTATGATTTTCACAGAGTCTTTGACCAACTTATCCAGTTATTTGACATGATCAATCAAGATAGATGCAGTTTCACTTTTTGTGTGCAAGAAATACACCCATGTATCTACTATGACCATATCATATTTCTTCTTTGCAATAGACATGACATTCACTGGACCAAATAGATCAACATGTAGTAGGTGATAAGGCTCAAGAATTGAAGATTCAGTCTTGCTCTTGAATGAAGATTTTCTTTGTTTTGCCTTTTGACATGAATCACAAAGGCCATCAGGAGCAAATACTGATTTTGGTAGTCCTCTCACAAGATCTTTCTTGACTAGTTCATTTATATTGTTGAAATTTAAATGAGAGAGTTTCTTGTGCCAATCCCAGCTTTCTTCAATTGATGCTCTACTTAACAGACAGATTACAGAACCATCAGAAATTGTTGAAAGCTTGGCTTCATAAATGTTACCATGCTTGAATCCCTTTAGAACAACTTTGCCTGTAGATTTGCTTACAACTTCACAGTGTTCTTCAAAGAAATCCACATGATAACCTCTATCACAGATTTGACTAACACTCAGCAGATTGTGTTTGAGTCCTGAGACTAGAGCTACTTTTTCAATGATGACATTCCCTAGATTGATATTTCCATATCCCAGAGTTCTTCCCATGTTGCCATCTCCATAAGAAACTCATGGGCCAGCTTTCTCCATAAAGTCTGATAGCAGGGCTTTATTTCCAGTCATATGCCCTGAACATCCACTGTCCAAAACTAGGATATTTTTCCTGTTGCCCTGCAATCACAAAGACCACTAATGATTAGTTTTAAGGACCCAAACTTGCTTGGATCCTTTGGCCTTATTAAGTTTGTTAACATTTGCAGCGGATTTAATATCAGAGTTTATGTCAACATTTTTCTTATCAGAATTTACAGTATCAAACTTTGCATCAGAACTTACACTAGAAGGAATAATGCTAACTTTCTTTAAAGAAGGTTTTATTTGATAATAATCATAGTACAAACTATGATATTCCTTACAAGTATAAATAGAATGCCATAAACTACCACAATTAAAACAAGGATTTTGTGGCTTAAACCTAACAGACTGACTCTTAACTCCTGACATAGAAGGTAAGGAGTTTATTTTCTTATTCTTCCTGCAAAAAGAAGCCAGATGGTTAGAATTTCCACAGTTATAGCATTTCTTTCTAGGAGCATTAGGAACAGACATAAAATTATTACTTTTATTCACACCTTCCTTTTCATTCCTATTTTTCCTAGGTGGCTTTACCTTGTTTATATCCTTAATCTCTTTCAGCTTGTACTTAAGCTGCTTTTTTGTCATTAAGCCTATATTAACTTCAGCTGGTTTATCATGTTTTATTTTGTCAGAAGTTGACTCTGCCTTAACTTCTGTACCAATATCTTTCATCTCTTCAGAATCAGACTTTGCAGATTTAGCTATAAACTTAACAGGATTTACCTTTGGCTTAGTAGTCTGTTTAACAATAATTGGCTTAATTTGTTCAGTTCCTGTTTCACTTTTATTATCTCCATAACCTAAGCCCTCTATCCAGTTTCCAAAGATTGAAGTAGTCATGATTTGGGAAAGACCAAGGACTCCTACGAATGTCAGAAGTTTTCTAGGATTGGCCGGATATTATAGAAGATTTTTAAAGGATTTCTCAAAGATTGCCACACTACTGACTAAGTTGACAAGGAATAATCAGAAGTTTGAATGGAATGCAGAATGTGGGGGAAGTTTTCAAGAGCTAAAGCAGAAGTTAGTTACAACTCCGGTATTAGTACTACCAAATGATAAAGGAGATTTTATGATATATAGAGATGCTTCACATAAAGGATTGGGTTGTGTGCTAATGCAGCACAACAACGTGATTGCATATGCATCAAGGCAGCTTAAACCTCATGAATTGAAATATCCTACTCATGACTTAGAATTAGCAGCCATTGTATGGAGAAAGATACGAAATTTACACGGATCATAAGAGCATGAAGTATATATTTACTCAAAAGGAACTCAACATGAGGCAACAGAGATGGTTAGAGCTGATTAAGGATTACGATTGCTCGATATATTATCACCTGGGAAAAGCAAACGTGGTAGCTGATGCTTTGAGTAGGATGGAGAAGTTGAATATAATAACAATGTCAGAAGAATTGTTTAAGGAGATTGGGAAATTTCAATTGGAACTTTGTGTTTGTAGAGGAATGGAAGAGATGTGTCATGTTATTACTTTTCATCCAGAATTGTTAGAGAAGATAAGAAGATGTCAAGAAGAGGTGTTGAATCAGGAGAATAATCAATTGACCGGAGAAGAAATATGCACGCAAAAAGATGATCAAGGTGTACATAAGTTTTCATCAAGAATTTGGATTCCTCAAGTGACCGAACTAAAGAACGAGATAATACAAAAGGCAAACAATTCAAGATTTTCAGTTCATCCAGGAAGCACAAAGATGTACCATGATGTGAAGAAGAAGTTTTGGTGGCCAAATATGAAAACAGAAATTGCAGAATAGGTCACTAAGTTTTACACTTGTCAAAGGGTGAAAGCGGAACATCAGAGACCTAGCGGTTTGATTCAGCCTTTAAAGATTCCAAAATGAAAGTGGGAGAATATCGCTATGGATTTCATAGTAGGATTGCCTCAATCAAGATCCGAACATGATGCTATAGGGGTTATAGTTGATCGCCTTACGAAGTCAACGCATTTTCTCCCAATCAATGAGAGGTCTTCGTTGGTTCACTTGTATGTGCGTGAAATTGTATTACGTCATGGCGTACGTGTATCAATAGTTTTGGATCGAGATCCGTAATTTAACTCGAGATTTTGGAGACAATTTCAAGAAAGTCTTGGCATAAAGCTGAATATGAGCACATCATATCATCCACAAACGGACGGTCAAAGCGAGTGGACTATTCAAAAAATTAAAGATATGTTGCGTAGTTGTACAATCAATTTTGCGAGAAGTTGGGACGATCATCCGCCGCTTGCAGAGTTCTCTTACAATAATAGTCATCATTCCAGTATTGGCATGCCACCATATGAAGCTCTATAAGGAAGGAAGTGCAGAACGCCAACGAGTTAGGACAAAGTTGGAGAAGGAAAGATTCTTGGCCCTGAATTGGTTCAACAAATAAAAAAGATGATCAAATTGATCCAGAAAAGATTGCTTGTTGCTCAAGACAGGAACAAAAGTATGCGAACCCTACTCGAACGGATGTGAATTTCCAAGTAGGCGAAGCTGTATTACTAAACATGTCACCATGGAAAGGATTGACCAGATTTGGGAAGAAAGGAAAGTTAGTACCACGATACATCGGTCCCTTTGAAATTTTAGGTCTAGTGGGGAAAGTTGCTTACGAGCTAGTTTTGCCGCCATAATATCAGTACGTTCATAACGTATTTCATGCGTCGTTACTTAAGAAGTATAATCCAGATGTCAAGTATTTGATAAAATTTGAGCCAATAGAAATTCAGGAGGATTTGTCATATATAGAGCAACATGTTAAAATACTCGACTGGAAAGAAAAGAGTCTTAGGAATAAATCGGTGAGATTATTAAAAGTACTTTCGAAGAATACCAAGGTTGAAGAGTCAACATGGGAATTAGAGTCTGATATGCGGGTTCAATATCCTCATTTGTTACGACTGGCATTTTGTGTAATATTATTTGTGAAATCTGTATAATATTAAAACCGATTATAAAAATACGTAGCGATTAAACGTTTGTGTGAATGTAATTTGCTGCGTTATAAGTTGCTTTATATAGAATATAAATTTTTCAAAGCAAGAATTTTATTAATTACCCTTATTTTTAATTTATAAGGAATATTCTAAACCTTGGAAAATTTTCTTTTAAAAGTTATTTCATTCCCAAATTTCAATAGTGATCTCATAAAATTTCTAAAAATCCAAGTTATTTTATGGTATAAATTTTATAATTTTTGAACTTTTATTTTATTTTATAAAAATAAATCTTAGAAAATTTGTTTGTTAATAATTAGCAAATTACATGAAAACCCTTGCATGCAAATCACTCTTCCATTCTATTAAAGGGCAAAGGAGACATTTCCAACCCCACTAACTCACATTTTGTTAGCCAAATTACCACATTAACCTTGCATGCAAAATGGTCTAACTTTAGCTAGAGGTTATTATTGTACATTCTAATTTCCACTCATTTCTTTTAGTCAATCAAAAGCATAAAACCAAGCATAAATAGGAGAATCATTTCACTCACTCCACACTCCACCCTCATCTCACCTCCCTCCCCTCCATCTCCTCTTGCTCTCGGCCGAGAACCCCCTCCCCACTCCCTTCTATTTTTTTTCATTCCATTCTCATCTTCCCTAGTGTAATTCCCCTACCTATATTTATTTTATATACTTCCAAAGAGTTTTGTGATTGGGAGATTAAGTTTCATGGTTGCATGTGTAGCTTTTGTGTGATCTCCAAAGAGAAACTCTTGATTCTTGTGAATTCAAGAGCTCTCTATGAGATACATTTCATATATGTTTTAAACAAGTATTTTATGGAGAAATCATGCTTTAAAAACCTTTGCATGCTACTGGAATTTCACTATATAATCATGATTAGCCATGCATGCTAGTTTTAAGATGTTAATATGATGATCAACCATGTTGTGTATGCTACTCTTCTCGAAATCATGTTTTCATGTTTAAAATTCTATAAATTTGAATTATTTGTGTTGGAAATAGATTGTTTCCATGATATATTGCATAATAATAGTTAAGAGAAGATATATTTCATAATTATTAAGGTTGAGAAATAGGTTCAAATCAAATTTGCAAGAATTTAAACTCCATGATTAGCCGAAACCATGTTAAGTGTTTTCCATGAGTTGCATGTTGTATTTTTATTTTCATATCGGTATTATAGGGCATGGATGATCTCCACTCCTGTTGAGGCACTATTTTAGGATGTTGATGCACTAGGTTTGCTTTGGTAAAGGTTGAATGCTTGGTTAATAAGTGGGAGTTAAGGTGGAAAGGGTTTAGTTAGTGTTTGCATTTTTCCAGAATTGTTGTACTAGTTTGTGGGGAAGTTTTGAATGGACATTTGTTGTGAACTTTGAGGCCCAAGCCACCAGAAGCTAGAACTAGGAGTACACAATAGGTTTTAGGTGATTGTTGGAGGTTTGTAAGACGTTTGGTTAGGTGCACGAGTTAAATCACAAAATCTGTCCAGCAGGGGACAGTTTTGTTACAACTTAGAAATGGGAAGTTTTGACCATGTCATAGGTAGGCCCTCATTAGGCCCTGTTGGGGCTTAGTTAGAGAGAGTGTCAGAGGAGTTTTTCCAGCCATATTTCATAGGATTTGAGTTAGAATAATGTGTCACAAGTTAGTTCAAGTCAGTTAGTTCAAGTCAGGAACTTTCCTGCCCAGAAAAACAGGGGAACCATGGACTTTAAGCTTAGGCCTAGGGAGGCCCAAGCTAGGCCCTTGAGCCACATCAAGTTTGGGAGTTGCCTTTTGATCAGAAGAGTCTAGTGTAGAAGTTTTGGAGGTAAACTTGTAGTGTAAGAGTGTCTTATGCACCCAAGAAACCATAGATGTCATTCTGAAATTTACCATAAGAAGTACCTTCACTTACCACATAGTTTTAGAGCACTTATGAGTGAGGCCTAGGTTGACCACTATAGTTTCAAGATAGCATAAATTCATTATAGTGAAAGGCCCAAGTAAGGGTCAGTAGGATTTGGACGGTTTAGTAAAGGCACATCGAGTTAGGAGGCCAAAATTTGGAGATTTTGTCTAGTTTAGCTATCAAGTGACTTAAGATGCGAAGCGAGATCATCCAAGCCTAGTATTGCATTATGGTGTGTGTGATATTATTTGGTACTTAAATATGGTATATGAGTATATGTGGCTATGTGTATTACTATATTTATAAGGTGATTATAAATTGCGTGCATATAGGCCTAAGTGCCATTTGTGTTTAATTTCGGGTTGTAAATAGGTTGAGTTGGTGAGAATATATTATAATGAGGTTATTATTAATTGTGTAGGATCTCAAAACGAGGGTAAACTTGCCATAAAGGTCGAGTAAAGCTTCCAGTTGCTCCTACTTGCTAGTCCAGTCCAGTCTAGTCCACTCTAGTCCAGCCTTCTCAAGGCAAGTGATTCAACCTACTTTTTAGTTTACACAGCGAATATATGATAACTAGTTCTTTCGAGTGTCCTGATTTATCTTGTTATACCTGGACCAAGTGATTCTCAGATCTATTTCGTATTATATAGAAATGCCATGAACCCTCAAGTACTTATTGCCAGTAGATCAAAATTCATACCATGCTAGTATACCAAAGTAATTGTGATGCCATGATAAAATAGAGATTTGTTATAATACTTGATTGATCCTTTTGATTAACATGCTATTAATTCCTGAGAAATCTTGATATTCCACCCTGATGCTTTGATTGAACTCTTGTAAGAACCTCGATAGAAACTTTATCTTGATACCTAAAAGCCAGTTATTCTTTAAAGTTATTCATGATTGTTTGATAACCCTATCCTTACCCTAAAGCTTGATACCCTGATATACCTTGAGGTGATGATCCACTTTCCTTGTATTTTAACACCTATATCATACCTGGAACCAGTAATGCTTATCTTCTTGATATTTTAATATCCATACCTTATTTGAAACTATTGCTTAAAGCCTAGTTTGGCAATACTCTTTCATATTATCCAATAACCCTACTAAATCTCCTTGTCAAAATTCTTGTAAATAGAAACTGTTCAAGTACCCTGATAGAGTAAAGTCTAGTGAATCATGGCCCTGAGATCTAGTGATCATATTTCCAGTGTTTAAATAGTGGATCTGGACTGAGACGCGAGTCCTTTCCACATTTAAATTGTAGGCTTAAAAGTTGCCTAGGGATCCCATTAATGTTTTAGAACCCAATGAGGTTCGGGATTACTTCGCGGCTAATCACCGGCTGTAATCCGTAGCATCATAAAATGGTTTTTAATTAAGAAATGATTTTGGAAATGTTTTGATACAAAAAAAGATGCCATCACCCAAATGTTCATCTCTTATTATTATTAGCTCTCTCTTCGCATTATTATTTTTAAATATATCTCAATTTATGTTCTATACCGTATTGTTTAGCACTTGTTGAGCATTTGGCTCACTACTTGCTTTCACCCTGATATTACAGCTAGCAGATATGGTTAGATTCAAGTAGACCGCGCGTAAGACTTGTGATGCCGATGCGTATGTTCGAGCTCAGGTAGAATAAGAGATAGTTTTGTGTGAGGACTAGATATTAAAACCAGTTATAATAATTAGTAGTGTTGGGCTGTTCCAAACCCTAAACTGTAAGATCTTGGATTCGGTTGTATTTACTTTCTTTATCTATCGTAATAGTTTTATATTATGTATTGTTAAGTTGGGGGTGTGACAGGTTTTGGTATCAGAGCTACGGTTTAGAGTCCCTGGACAGCCCAAATAGGTTATAGGATATATGTATAAGTTATAGATATTATGCGAGAGAGTTGGTTAAGTAAATTTATTATTAACACTCCTCTTATATATCTATGTATGGTTTGTCAGCAAAGGGCGCACTCCTCATCATCCTCTTTTTCGGACGACACTATTGCTTTCTCCGTGTATGCTGAGTTGAGGCGCAAGTTTGACATGCTTCAAGGCAAGTACGACCGACTGATGGACCGACTGAAGAACGTGTATCCAGACAGCCGAAACTATGAAGGGAAGCCTAACGAGCAGATGACTGCGAGACTTGAGACTTTGGTTCAGTACGTCAACACTAAGCTTGAGGAGATGCCATTGCACCGAGACCGTACCAGCCAGTATATCATCCAGATGTTGGCGGATGAGCTCCAGAATATTGTGAAGACGCTTCGAGAGGAGAAGACTACCAAGCCCCGTTCTGATGGAGTGGATCCTTAGTTCTTTCCATTATCTACCTTTCATGTTGTTGTATTATCGGACTATGTAGAACTCCCTTTTGTTCCTTTAAATAAGCATTTTATTCCTAAATTCAGACCTTATTCTAATCTTGATGTATTTTGACCTTAAATTTCAATACACCATCGTTCCGTTTGCTTTCAATTGTTTATTTTACGCCTTTATATGCATCACCCTAATTGGTTAATTTGAAACTTGACCTCATATGTGAATAAGAATGCCATGTGACACCCTCGAATTATTTCATTATTCATAACTGTTTTGGCATAACTCTTATTTCAGGATCATGCCACCCAAAAAGAAGAACCCAACAACCACATATATCACAGATCCAAATATTCTTCGATTACTGGAAACCTTACAACAGCAAACAAACGCTATAGCTCAACAACAACTAACTCTTCAACAATAATTTGAAAAACAAGATAACCGTGAACCATACCAACCACCTGATCCACCAGTACCACCTCAACAAGTTCTTACTTTCAAGGCTTTTCAGAATGTGAATCCACCTGCATTTCCTGATACCACTGATCCAATAATAGAAAACACATGGATTAAGGAAATGGAAAGAGCTTTTGAATTGGTACAGTTAGGGGACGATCAGAAGACACCATATGCTACTTACTTCCTGAAGGGTGAAGTCATCTATTGGTGGGATACAGTAAAAGTTATGGAATCAAATCAGCAAGTTTCTTGGGAAAGATTTAAGAAGTTATTTCCGGAAAAGTATTACCCTAAGTACAAGCAGAATCAGATGGAGCTTAAATTTCTTGAATTGAAGCAAGGGTGTATGTCTATACTGGAGTATGAGAAGAAGTTCACAGAGTTGTCGAGGTTTGTGATGAAGTATACCAGCAGTGAGGAGGAAAAAGTAAAGAGATTCCAACAAGGATTAGAGTCTTGGATCAGAGATAGAGTGGCTATGTTTGAGCTTGATACTTATGCAGACGTAGTGTAGAAGGCTGCTCTGATTGAGAGTAATGGGATGCAGTCAAGGAAGGAAAGGGATAATAAGAAGAGAAAGGTTCCATTTTATGGAGAAAAGTCTAAAGCAGGAAATTCACAAGACAGGAATATGAAGAATATTGGATTCCATAAAGGTGGAAATTTTCAAAAGAAGGAAAATTTGAGCAAAAGACAAGAATTAAAGGGGAACAACCAGGCAAGCCAAGGACAAGTTGGGGAAAACAGATTTCAGAGATCAGAAGGCAAACATTGTGGAAGAAGGCACCCCGGAGTGTGTAATAAGCTGAGCATGACATGCTATAGGTGAAACCAGAAGGGACATTTGGCAAACGAGTGTAAGATGCCAAAGCCGGGAGTTACATGCTACAAGTGTGGAAAAACTGGACACATAGCTAGAGAGTGCAAGTCAACCGGACCAGTCAAAGCTCTGATGAACGTGGCAAGTACCAGTACAAGCGTGCCAGTTGAGGTATTGGCCTTACCTCCACCACCTACAACAACTCCGCAAGCAACAACAAGGACATTTGATTTAAAAATGAAGGACGCTGTTCAGAACTCTGAGGGGATAGCAGGTACACTTTTATTAAATAATGTCGAAGCTAAAGTATTGATTAATTCTGGAGCGACGAGATCTTTCATATCAAAAACTTTTGTTGATAAACTTCAATGTGATAAAATGGTTATGAACGAGGTAGTAAATATGGTAATTGCAAACCAAGAGAAGATTCCTGTGAGTCAACTCTGTCAGAAGTGTGAGATTGATATTTCGGGGTATAAATTTTCAGCCGACTTGATACTCTTCAAGTTGGGAGAGTTCGATATAATTTTAGGTATGGATTAGTTAGGGAAGAATAACACCCAGATTAATTGTAAGTCCAAGAAGGTGTATTTAAAGACGAAGAGTGGAGAGAAAGTAATATTTAAGGGACAGAGGCAAAAGCAACTATTTGTTATAATTGTTCAGGCTAAGAAGTTACTTAGGAAAAGTTGTGAGTCGTTCCTAGCTTATGTAGTGGATTCAGAAAATGACAACCCCAGCATAGAAGATATTTCCGTAGTCAACGAATTTTCAGATATGTTTCCAGATGAACTACCAGGCTTACCGCCAGATCGACAAATCGAGTTCGAGATCAACCTTGCTCCGGGCACAGAAGCGGTTTCGAAGGCCCCATATAGGATGACACCAGCAGAAATGAAAGAGTTGGCGAGTCAGCTACAAGAATTGTTGGATAAAGGAGTGATAAGGCCAAGTACATCGCAATGGGGAGCACCTGTTCTGTTTGTAAAGAAGAAAGATGGAAGTATGCGGTTATGTATAGATTATCGGGAGTTGAATAAGGTGACGATTAAGAACCGTTACCCGCTACCAAGAATAGATGACCTATTTGATTAGCTGAAAGGAGCAAAGTGGTTTTCAAAGATCGAATTGAGATCAAGATACCATCAATTAAAGATCAAAGAAGAGGATATTCCAAAGACAGCATTCAGGACCAGATATGGACATTATGAATTCTTAGTAATGCCTTTTGGATTGACTAACGCCCCGGAAGCATTTATGAATCTGATGAATTGGGTATTTAAAAAGTATTTGGATAAGTTCGTAGTGGTGTTCATTGATGACATCCCTATTTATTCGAAGTCGGAAGAAGAACATAAGCAGCATCTATGGATAACATTGGAGATACTTCGATAAGAGAAGTTGTATGCCAAGTTTTCTAAATGTGAGTTTTGGTTAAAGGAAGTTCAATTTTTGGGACACGTCATTGGAGATGAAGAAGTTAAAGTAGATTCGGCAAAGATTGAGGCAATTATGAGTTGGGAGAGGCCAAAGACACCCACGGAAGTGTGAAGTTTTCTAGGATTGGCAGGATATTATAGAAGATTTATCAAGGATTTTTCAAAAATTGCCACGCCATTGACTAAGTTAACCAGGAAGAATCAGAAGTTCGAATGGAATGCAGAATGTGAGGATAGCTTTCAAGAGTTGAAGCAGAGGTTGGTAACAGCTCCGGTGTTAGTACTACCAGACGACCAAGGAAACTTTATGATTTTCAGTGATGCTTCACATAAAGGATTGGGCTGTGTGCTAATGCAACACAATAAGGTGATCGCGTATACGTCAAGGCAGTTAAAACCGCATGAATTGAAGTACCCTATGTATGACTTGGAACTAGCCGCCATAGTGTTCGCACTTAAGATTTGGAGACATTACCTCTACGAAGAAAAGTGTGAGATCTACACTAATCACAAGAGTTTAAAGTATATTTTCATTCAGAAGGAGCTCAATATGAGGCAAAGGAGATGGTTGGAATTGATTAAGGACTATGATTGCTCGATAAATTATCATCCGGGAAAGGCAAATGTTGTAGCCGATGCTTTGAGTAGGAAGGAAAGATTGAATATGATAGCAACACCAAAAGAATTGT
The DNA here is from genome assembly GCF_009905375.1 of Apium graveolens. Lineage (NCBI taxonomy): Eukaryota > Viridiplantae > Streptophyta > Magnoliopsida > Apiales > Apiaceae > Apium > Apium graveolens. Next base: position 166,735,694 of record NC_133650.1, on the reverse strand, counting down.
CTGAAGAGATTAAGAGGTTTGAATTGGAACTTTATGATTGTGGAATAGTTGAAGAGGTTTGTCGTGCAATGACTTTTCAGCCAACGTTATTGGAAAAGATAAGGAAATGTCAGGAAGAAGTAATGAAGAAAGAGAAAAGTAAGCTAACTGGAGAAGAGATTGGTACTCAAAAGGATGAGCAAGGTATACTAAGGTTTTCCTCAAGAATGGATTCCTCATGTACCTGAATTGAAGAATGAGATTTTGCAAGAAGCCCACAATTCAAGATTTTCAATCCATCCGGGAAGCACCAAGATGTATCGAGACTTGAAGCAGAACTTTTGGTGGCCAAATATGAAGCGAGAAGTGGAAGAATGGGTTGCGAAGTGTTATACTTGTCAGAAAGTGAAGGCATAACATCAACAACCAAGCGGATTAATTCAGCCCCTAAAGATTCCAGAATGGAAATGGGAAAATATTGCTATGGACTTTATAGTGGGACTACCGCGAACAAAATCCGGACATGACGCTATATGGGTTATAGTTGATCGCCTTACGAAGTCGGCGTATTTTCTTCCAATTAATGAGAAGTCGTCATTGGACAAATTGGTTCATCTGTATGTGCGTGAAATCGTACTAAAACATGGAGTACCCGTATCGATAGTTTTAGACAGAGATCCCCGATTTAACTCGAGAATTCGGAAGCAATTTCAAGAGAGTCTTGGCACGAAGCTGAACATGAGTACGACGTATCACCCGCAGACTGATGGTCAGAGCGAAAGGATAATTCAAACAATCGAAGACATGTTGCGCAGTTGTGCAATCGATTTTGCAGGAAGTTGGGATGACCACTTGCCATTAGTAGAATTCTCCTATAACAACAACTATCACTCCAGTATTGGCATGCCACCATACGAAGCTTTATACGGACGGAAATGTAGATCACCGATAAGTTGGGATGAAGTAGGAGAAGGAAAGATTCTAGGCTCGGAATCGGTGCAACAGTTGCATGAGACAGTCAAATTAATTCAGAAAAGGTTGCTTGCTGCTCAAGATAGGCAGAGAAAGTATGCAGATCTAGCACGTAAGGATGTTAGATTCCAAGTAGGCGAAGCCGTTTCGCTGAAGGTGTCACCAAGGAAAGGGTTGTCTATATTTGGCAAGAAAGGGAAGCTAGCACCTAGATACATAGGTCCTTTTGAAATTTTGAGTCAAGTGGGGAAGGTGGCCTACGATTTAGCCTTACTACCTCAGTATCAGCATGTGCATAATGTGTTCCATGTGTCATTGCTTAAGAAGTACAATCCTGATGCCAACCATGTGATAGAATATGAACCTGTAGAAATTCAGGCAGACCTGTCATTTGTGGAGCAACCTGTCAAATTACTCAACTGGAAAGTAAAGAGTCTTAGGAATAAGTCGGTAAAGTTAGTGAAAGTACTTTGGAGGAACCCCAAGGTCAAAGAATCAACCTGGGAGTTAGAATCTGAGATGCGTTCCTGGTATCCTCATCTGTTCTCTTAAATTCTGGGGACAGAATCCCTTAAGGGGGAGAGGATGTTACGACCGGCATTTTGTGTAATATTATTTGTGAATTCTGTATAATATTAAAACCGATTATAAAAATACGTAGTGATTATACGTTTGTGTGAATGTAATTTGCTGCGTTATAAGTTGCTTTATGTAGAATATAAATTTTTCAAAGCAAGAGTTTTATTAATTACCCTTATTTTTAATTTATAAGGAATATTCTAAACCTTGGAAAATTTTCTTTTAAAAGTTATTTCATTCCCAAATTTCAATAGTGATCTCATAAAATTTCTAAAAATCCAAGTTATTTTATGGTATAAATTTTATAATTTTTGAACTTTTATTTTATTTTATAAAAATAAATCTTTGAAAATTTGTTTGTTAATAATTAGCAAATTACATGGAAGCCCTTGCATGCAAATCACTCTTCCATTCTATTAAAGGGCAAAGGAGACATTTCCAACCCCACTAACTCACATTTTGTTAGCCAAATTACCACATTAACCTTGCATACAAAATGGCCTAACTTTAGCTAGAGGTTATTCTTGTACATTCTCATTTCCACTCATTTGTTTTAGTCAATCAAAAGTATAAAACCAAGCATAAAATAGGAGAATCATTTCACTCACTCCACACTCCACCCTCATCTCACCTCCCTCCCCTCCCTCTTCTTCTTGCTCTCAGCCGAGAACCCCCTCCCCACTCCCTTCTATTTTTTTCATTCCATTATCATCTTCCCTAGTGTAATTCCCCTACCTATATTTATTTTATATACTTCCCAAGAGTTTTGTGATTGGGAGATGAAGTTTCATGGTTACATGTGTAGCTTTTGTGTGATCTCCAAAGGGAAACTCTTGATTCTTGTGAATTCAAGAGCTCTCTATGAGATACATTTCATATATATTTTAAACAAGTGTTTTATGGAGAAACCATGCTTTAAAAATCTTTGCACGCTACTGGAATTTCACTATATAATCATGATTAGCCATGCATGCTAGTTTTAAGATGTTAATATGATGATTAACCATGTTGTGTATGCTACTCTTCTCGAAATCATGTTTTCATGTTTAAAATTCTAACAATTCGAATTATTTGTGCTTGAAATAGATTGTTTCCATGATATATTGCTTAATAATAGTTAAGAGAAGATATATTTCATAATTATTAAGGTTGAGAAATAGGTTCAAGTCGAATTAGCAAGAATTTAAACTCCATGATTAGCCGAAACCATGTTAAGTGTTTTCCATGAGTTGCATGTTGTATTTTTATTTGCATGTCGGTATTCTAGGGCATGGATGATCTCCACTCCTGTTGAGGCACTATTTTAGGATGTTGATGCACTAGGTTTGCTTTGGTAAAGGTTGAATGCTTGGTTAATAAATGGGAGTTAAGGTGGAAAGAGTTTAGTTAGTGTTTGCATTTTTCCAGAATTATTACACTAGTTTGTGGGGAAGTTTTGAATGGGCATTTGTTGTGTACTTTGAGGCCCAAGCCACCAGAAGCTAGCACTAGGAGTATACAATATGGTTTAGGTGATTGTTGGAGTTTGTAAGACGTTTGGTTAGGTGCATGAGTGGAATTACAAAATTTGTCCAGCAGGGGACAGTTTTGTTGCAACTTGGAAATGGGAAGTTTTGACCATGTCATAGGTAGGCCCTCATTAGGCCCTGTTGGGCATTAGTTAGAGGGAGTGTCAGAGGAGCTTTTCCAGCCATAGGTTATAGGATTTGAGTTAGAATAATGTGTCACAAGTTAGTTCAAGTCAGGACTTTTTCTGCCTAAAAAAATAGGGGAACCATGGAATTTAAGCTTAGGCCTAGGGAGGCCCAAGCTAGGCCCTTGAGCCACATCAAGTTTGGGAGTTGCCTTATGATTAGAAGAGTCTAGTGTAGAAGTTTTGGAGGTAAAATTGTAGTAAAAGAGTTTCTAATGCACCTAAGAAACCATAGATGTCATTCTGATATTTACCATAAGAAGCACATTCAATTACCACATAGTTGCTCCTACTTGCTAGTCCAGTCCAGTCAAGTCCAGTCCAGACTTCTCAAGGCAAGTGATTCAACCTACTTTTTAGTTTACACTGTGAATGTGTGATAACTAGTTCTTATATATATGATGCGAGTATCCTGATTTATCTTGTTATACCTAGACCAAGTGATTCTCAGATCTATCTTCGTATTATATAAAAATACCATGAACCCTCAAGTACTTATTGCAAGTAAATCAAAAGTCGTACCATGCTAGTATACCAATGTAATTGTGATGCCATGATAAAATAGAGATTTGTTATAATACTTGATTGATCCTTTTGATTAACATGCTATTGATTCCTAAGAAATCTTGATATTACACCCTGATGCTTTGATTCAACTCTTGTAAGAACCTCGATAGAAACTTTATCTTGATACCTAAAAGCCAGTTATTCTTTAAAGTCGTTCATGATTGTTTGAAAATCCTTACCCTAAAGCTTGATACCCTGATATACCTTGAGTTGATGATCACTTTCCTTGTATTTTAACACCTATATCATACCTAGAACTAGTAATACTTATCTTCTTGATATTTTAATATCCAAACCTTATTTGAAACTATTGCTTAAAGCCTAGTTTGGCAATACTCTTTCATATTATCTAATAACCCTACTAAATCTCCTTGTCAAAATCCTTGTAAATAGAAACTGTTCAAGTACCCTGATAGAGTAAAGTATAGTGAATCATGGCCCTGAGATCTAGTGATCATATTTCCAGTGTTTAAAAGTTGATCTATAATCCCTTGATAAAGATGTTCACTGTTTAAGAAATTTACTATCAATCAGCATCAGTTTTTTTGAAATGATTAAAAATTTGGATTTCAGTCCCAAAGGGGGATAAATGTTTTCTTTAAATAGTGGATCTGGACTGAGACGTGAGTCCTTTCCACATTTAAATTGTAGGCTTAAAAGTTGCCTAGGGATCCCATTAATGTTTTAGAACTCAGCGAGGTTCGGGATTACTTCGTGGCTGATCACCGGCTGTAATCCGTAGCGTCATAAAATTGTTTTTGATTAAGAAATGATTTTGGAAATGTTTTGATACAAAAAAAAGATGCCATCACCCAAAAGTTCATCTATTATTATTATTAGCTCTATCTTCACATTGTTATTCTTTTAAATATATCTCAATTTATGTTCTGTACCGTATTGTTTAGCACTTGTTGAGCATTTGCTCACTACTTTCTTTCACCCTGATATTACAGCTAGCAAATATGGTTAGATTCAAGCAGACCGTGCGTAAAACTTGTGATGCCGATGCGTATGTTCGAGCTCAGGTAGAATAAGAGATAGTTTTGTGTGAGGACTCGATATTAAAACTAGTTGTAATAATTAGTAGTGTTGGGCTGTTTCAAACCCTAAACTGTAAGATCTTGGATTCGGTTGTATTTACTTTCTTTATCTATTGTAATAGTTTTATATTATGTATTGTTAAGTTGAGGGTGTGATATCATTTGTTCTCCTAAATTCTTAGCACATAATCCATTAAGGGGGATAGGATGTAACAACCAGTATTTGGTTATTCGTAATTGAGTGGTATATAAATATTTGATTTTAAATTATTAAATATTTGCATGAATACGTGTCGATTATGTGTCTATGTGGCTACTATAGCAGAATATTATGAACCGATAAGCGAAGTGTTTTATTTGAAATTTTATGTGTGATTTTAAGGATATTGGTTTATGATGAAAATTAGTTTTCAAAAATATGTTTCTTTTGAAAAATTATAAAAGTGATTTCATAACATTTCTAAAATTCTAAATTATTTTATGGTATAATTTTTATAATTTATGAAATAATATTTTGATTTATAAAAATCATTCTTTTAAATGATATTTGATAATATGAATAATAATTAGTTGATTACTAATATACCCTTGCATGTATTTGATCATTCAAAAGGAGAATGGGACATAACGGTCAATTCCAAACCCACTAACACATATTTAACTAGCCAAATTCCTAGAATACACTTGCATGAAAGCCTTGATAGTGTTACTACAAGGACAAGCAAGTAATTGCTCAATTCCACTACTAAAACAAAACCATAAAACTCACCAATTTGGACAAGAAATGATCATTCTCTCATGCACTTGCTCCACTCTCTTCTCTCTCCCTCTCTTTTCTCTCTCTCTCGGCCGAAACATACACACACACACACACTCCTTCAACTTTCATCCAATCTCTCAAGATCCTAGTATAATCTAACCTTCCAACCTTTGTTCAATTCATCCTTATATGTTTTATGTTGAAACTTAAGTGATTAAGTGTTGCATGTTTAAGAATACTCAAAGCTCAAGTGAAAGACCTTGATTCTTTTGAATTTAAGGTCCAAACCATGAGTTACATCATTTTTGGAGATGGTTATGGTTGGTGAAGTATTATACTCCCACCATTTCTCTCCTCTCCATTCGGCAATGGCTTTTTAGGAGCCGAATGGAACCAATTCTTGGTTGTTTTGTTGCATTCAAAGTTTAAGTACAAAAAATCATCTTTTCAAAGCATATACCATGGTTTAAGTCTTTGCATGTCATTAGTTGTTGTAGTTTTTGCCATATCTAGTCTTGCATGTTAGTTAAAACTCTTTCATGTCATAGATTAATTGATATATGTTTATAAGGGTGCATGCATATTAGTCTTAGTTCCAAACTTTAAAGTGCTAGTAGTGTATCCTTGAGACAAGACAATTTTATGGTTAAATGCTTGAGATTTGGCTTCGAATTCATTTACATGCAATAGATAATGTCTTATTTTTCTTGAACAGGGTATGTTAAGTTGTTAATTGAGCTTATTCAGTTGAAAATATGGTTTTATATTGATGATTATATTCAAATTTATGCTTGAATAACTCGAGAATGTGATTAAGTGCTATGCATGCTTAGTTATGGTTATATATATTATTTGGTTATGGTAGTTTTGGAATATAGAATGATCTCATAGGTAGTTAATAGGAAGATCAAAGTGGTTAGTGTATTAGTTTCTATTATCCTTATATGGAGTTGGGTAAATTTGAATGGAGCCAAGGGAAAAAGGGGTAGTATAGTGCGAGTAGTGAGCGAATGTTAGTCATGGAAGTGTTAAGTTTTGAGTGGGCATTTGGTGAGGCCTTGGGAGACCTAAGCTTAGAAATTTTAGGATAATTTTTAAGCTTGATATCAGTAGTCATAAGTTGTGGAAATCTTGGGTTTTGATGGGTACATTGATGTAAAACTGAGAGCAATCAAAATAGGGACAGTTTTGGAGTAAGAGTAATTATGGTCTAGTTTAGGTTGTTTTTAGGAAGGCATTTCGCGGTCCTTGATTGTTAATGGTGTAATGGAGTATGGGGAAGGTCAACAAGTAATTAGAATCAATCTTAGAGCAAGATTAGTGGGTTTTATGTTGGATAAAGCAGGGCAGTTTGTAAAGTTGCAACTACAGTTTGGTGTCAACTTCATAGGAAGCTATAGGTAGGCCCAAGTGAGGCATTAGTGTCAAACCACGTTTAGGAGTTAGTTTTATGAGTTAGGAGTTAGGAAAAGTCATAATTGAGTGAATGCACAAGGTAGAAAGGTTTGTTTTTGCCAAGGCACATAAGGTGATGTCGAATGGTGCATTCGGGAAGGTTGGGTTTATGCAAGGTGTTTATGAGTTCAATTAGATGAGGCCTATGTATATATTGATATTTTTTAAGATAGATTGAGGTTAGTAGAAGGTAATGTGCTAATATGAATCAAGTGAATTGGGTTTTTAGTACTTGTGTTTATAGTGTTTTGTGACTAGAAATAAGGTGTAGAGTAGATCGAGTGATCAAGGGTAGAGTGTCTTGAGATCATTCGATACTTATGTGTTTATGTGGAATAAATTCCTTGGTGATTATGTGCACTAATGTTTATAAGTAACTAAATGTAGAGTTGCGTGATAATAAATATAGTCGTGTGCATAAAACTTATATGTTGCATTGGAGTCGAATGGTGTATAAGTATAGGGTATGTTTAGTGATGAGATTTATTATATATGTAGGTCCAAGAGAGAGAAGCGGAAAGACTCTTTCCATCAAAGTCGAGTAAGCGGGTTCAAGTTTGCTATAAGATCGATTAAGGACTTTTAGGAGAGGCAAGTGTTCCTCCCTTTCTTTTAAAACTCATTTGTGCAACTGTTTTGCCTTAACCTATTGATAATAGTTATATTTCTTTCAACACTTTCTTCCTTGGTCATTGAACCTTATGATACCATGGTTATGATTCTTAAACTTGTAAATTATGCGGTATTCCCATGATTATCTATTCCTACTCTTGAATAATTGATCTTTCATCCTTGATGATCCCCACAAGTGTGATGATAATTTATTCCTGATAAGAATCCTGTTATTCTTATCCTTTGACTTTTGATTGTAATTTTATTGCCTAGAATCCCTTAAAAATGGAATAATTGATATTATTGCTTAGAATCTTTGGAAAATCACCCCCTGATATCAATTTTATAAAAAATACTTGCTTAAAAGATAAACTTTCAAACGAATGAATATTTTCTTGAGATTAGTGGACTGGACTAAGGCACAAGTCCCTTTCACACCTGTTATAATAGGCTTAAAAGATGCCTAGGGATCCCAATCAAAATTGTTAGAACCCGACGAGGTTCAGGGATTACTTCGCGGCTGATCATCAGCTATAATCCTTAGTGTCATAAAATGATTTTGAGCAATGATTTGATTTAAAAATGCTTTTGACGTGAATAATGATGACATCTACCCATTTTGAATTATGACTTGTTATATTGTTAATTTCTGTCTCATTATATCTCTTGCTAAGCATTTGGCTCACTTCTTGCTATTTACCTATGTTATTTCAGCTAGCAAGTATGGTTAGATTCAAGCAGGCCGCTCGTAAGTCTACCAATGGAGATGTTGAGGCCTATTTGAGATCTCATGTAGTATAGCTGGCGTTCGTGTGATGATCGATATCCTCATATGAAGTTGTAATAGTTGTTAATGTTGGGATGTTCAAGCACTAAACCTTTGCGATCTTGGATTATTTTGTAATCAACCGTTTGTAATGTATATTTATCGGTTGTTATCTTTTGGTTAAATTTTTGGGCTGTGAAACCTATGAGTAAATAATATGACCTTAAATTAGTAACTTTAAGGAATCCAAACCACCTTCTGATTTCAATTCTTATAATATAAGTGATGGAATTACAAAGAAAATAGTCAGAAAAAAATCCTGTGAGCTGAGTGATACAGAAGCCTCTCTCAGACCAAACAATTGCCCTCAATTTTTTTTTTGCATTACCTAGTTATCTTCCTAAAAGATACTAGCATCTTAAATGAATATTTGTACTTTCTTCAAAGAATCACCTCATAAACCAGTGAAGTTCAATGTGAAGCAGTTATTTACAATTGAGAAGCTCATCACTTGCAATATTTTCTTTCTTTCAAAAAATGTTGCCAAAACTCAGTTTTGACTAAAACATTCTTTAAAGATTGGTACTTTCTTTGTAATCAAGAAGTTCAACTTTTTTGAGTTGCTTGCATTAAAATTAGCAATAAATCAGGTTCATTACTAAGCCAGGCATTTGTGACGCCCTCAATCTCAAGGTTAGGAAATGAGGACTCACGACCACAATAACAAACACTATAACAACTGAAATATAATAAACTCCAAATAATTATTAGGGTCTAACAGGATAAAGTATAAGATATTTGCTTTATCAAAGATTTACATTTCCTCTTTTATATAATATTAAAGAACCCTTGATTGGAATATCCATATTTTATATATAATACGGGTGATCAGCCCGTACCGACCTCCATCCGGTCATTAAGGTATCTACGACATTATTTCAGCCTTATAATGGACTAGCCCCGCTAGCCTCTTATACGACTGGACTAGTCCCACTAGCCTCTTACGTCTCTATCCAATCTTCAAGGAATTCATTTGAAAAACCTTTGTGTTAGAATACAAGAAAGTTTACCTTAATTCAGTTTTTATAACATTACCTATAAGTGAAATTGTTTGGACTCTTTCAAGTCGAAAGTCATTCTTAAGTCCAATTCAAGAATTTATGGAAAGTGAACAAATCGAGAGTAAGTATAGATCATAAGTTAAAGATATTTATAAAATGTTAAACAAGTGTATAAGGTCACAATAAGGATAGTTCCAAAGAATGATACATAACAAGGCATAAGGGATTATCAAGGAATCTAGGTTATCAAGATGTAACATATGAAAAGCTCGTAAAGACTCTCTTTGGGGGTTAAGGAATCATACGTTATCAAAACACAATGATAATGTATACGTATTTGAGCAAGGTTTTACTATTAGGGTTTTCACAAGGATTGATAACGGGCTTATCGCAAGAAACAATGACAGGGTTTTCATAACAATAACAGGGTTATCCAAATCTACAATACAAAACATAACCCTAATCAGAAACTTGTTTGATTCCCGACATTTTCAGAACGTCTAACTTCTACCCAAATACAATAAACACTTAGCTTATAATCACAAGTATGATCACATAGCACATAATATGATATGCCTTTATACCCTTAGTATCGCAACTAGTTTAATACTTTACACATAACAAATAATCACATAATCTCGTAATCCGACACCAAAACATAATAAATAATATCGACTAAGCTTCTTGAACAAACCCATATGTTTTATTATCGAAAATCGGGCATGACGTAACCGTAACTACGCTTACCCTTAACTTTATCAAATCCTAATCCAATCATTATTATATCACTCATAAATCAATCATCCATAATAAACAACTTATTCTTTTCTTTTTATCCAAAAAATTGAACTAAAACAACATGATAAAATCAATTAAAATCAACATGCAATTAACCAATTTGACATGCGAGGTTAAAATAAAGAATCAAACTCGATTCAATCCAAACTTTAAAAATCAACAACCATTTTCTTTCAAAATAGAAACTAAATACGAGTTTTTAGAACCAAAATCGACATGCATTCATATCACCGAACATGCATACTTTTAAATCACAACCCAATCCTAATTCGACTTGAAATTATTAACAACATCAAATTAATCGAGTTTAACAAATATTGTCAAACAGGTTTATTTTTAAAACCGAGAATAACATTCGGATTTTTCAAAAACAACAACATGCAACACTCGAAATCATGTTTTTGAATTAATAGAGCTCAGTCAAAGCATCATAGCTCACCACCGACTCACTAGAGTTCATCGCCGGTGGCGGCGGATCTCGGTGATGCCCTCAATCGAGGGTATCTTACCCAAAACCATCGATCAGTCAAGAAAAACCATAATAATTTAACATGCAAGCATTCAACATCATTTTTCTGCAAAGAATCGACCAAGAAACTGAATTAAAAATAAGAACTGAGAGCTTTCCTCTCCGGAACCAAACACCGACACACACACACACATGCAAACATGTATGTATACATTCGAGGTAAGAGAAGCTCAAATCCTAGGTTGGATTGGAGTTTTCATCAAGAAATTCAAAGAAACAAGAAGAGAGAGAGAGAGAGAGATACCGAGAGAGCTTGAGAGAGAAGAGAGAAAAGAGAGAAAGAGAGAAACCGGTGAAGAAAGAAAAAGAAGAAGAAGGGAGTGTGTATATATATACTCTCAAGGGCACAATGGTCATTTATAAATTAAATTTCTAAATTTTTATTCTACAATAATTAAAAATAGCTTTTATAAAAGCAAAAAATATCACAAATTCTATTTTAAAATAAAGAGCGTGAAATTAGCTCTTCCCCCATATTTTAAAATAAATTTTTGGGGGAATAAAATATTTATTATGGATTTTACACATAAATGCCAAATAATAAAAATAGACTTTGAAAAATTATTTTAAAATTTCAAAACAAATTAAATCCAACTATCATTTTCAAAAAGTCCCTTAGACTATTTTAGAGGTAATGAAACAAATCTCGCACCTTGATCACATTTCTATAATTTTTATTAAAATATTTAAGACTCAATATACTCAAATAAATTCTTGTACTTAGGTTATGAGCTGTACTTCAATATTCTTGCTCCTGCTAAGCAATAGAATGATATTAGTGACTCCTACTACAAGGTAGTGATCACTTTGACTTAGTTTATGTAGAACGCTTTAACCCCTTAAACTGTCCCGTCTTCAAATCTTCTCTCTCAGTCTTCGTATTAACCATATATCTACTATATCCAGATACGAATCCTCGCTTAAAAATCTTTCTAATGATAATACTCAGATTCCTTTCATAAATCACTGACGCCTAGTGCAACTGGTCTGGTTCACAGATGACTAGCTTCGATTCAGGTCTTCGTATTATATCCTTGATTACATTGTTAAACTTGCAACAACTTCATCATTTTAAACACTGACTGTCAATAAATGAATGTACTTTCACTGGAATCCTTTTTGGTACTTTAGACAACGTCTTCATTGCTACTACAATCTTGAATACTTCATTAACTATTCTTCACTGACGTTTGAACATATAAGTGAACCCTTGTCAGTGAGTATAACTTCAATACTAAAGCTGTCTTCTTTAACCTCTGTCTATACCATATCTTCAATTCTTCAGATTCCTATGCTTCGAACACTGTCTATCTTCAATCAATGCTGATACACTGAAATCTTCTGGTAGCACTTATACATTGAATCTTCAACATTTCTGAAACTCTGAAAGTCTTTAACCTTTATTCTTCACTGAAGCATGAACATATTAATGAACTTCTTTCAGTGATCTGTAAACAGACTTCAAGCCTTCTTCTAATCTTTTGATTCTTTGTATTTGCCTTGTCTTCATTTCTTCTGATTTCTTGTGAAGTGGTAGTATTATTAACCTGTCTTGTTCTAGTATTATTTTTGTGTTGAGTTATCACGTAACTGTTCATACAGCTACGCAGTCTCACCAACAATATATATATATATATATATTTAAGAAATTATTAATTTACATATTACTTGGCCCCTAACGACTTTCTAATTTTTTATTATCTTATACTTTTAGCGATAATATTACTTTACAAATTGACCCAAGTTGGGATCGCCGAAATTATTATTTAAGCAAAGACTATTACTTTATCAAAATTTTATTTAATCAAGATTTTACTGTATATTGAACTAAAACAGGACCATTTCAGGTGGAATTAAACGGTTTTCGTTTTTTTAAATAGAAACCGACGCCTAAAAGATGTATATGCGATGAATCTTAAAAGAACCGACGCAAATAGCCTGTCACCATAAGATCTTTTTGTACTACGCTAGTATGAACCGGTTAATGTGAAATATACCGATTAAATAATCGATTCATCAATTAATAGATGTATTTCATCTCATCAATTAATAGATGTATTTCATCTCATCAAGAATATTCGCACACACAACCCATCAAATATCATATAGTTACATAGGAACATCAAATATATTTCATATTTGTACACTTAAGCACCTTAACCCCTTTTTCATTTAATTCCCTTTTTAAAATACGGGTAACAAGCACTATATAGACTAAAGCAAGCTCCAAGAGCTTGGTACGAAACACTTGCACAGTTTTTACTGGAAAGTGGTTTCAAAAAAGGTACGATTGATAAAACCATATTCTATGAGAATCATGGTAAAGACTTGTTGTTAGTTCAAATATATGTTGATGATATTATTTTTGGCTCTACTAATGATAAACCCTATGAGAGGTTTGCAAAGCTAATATAGTCTATATCTCATATGAGTATGATGGGAGAACTCAGTTATTTTATGGGATTACAAATCAAGCATACTAAAGAAGAGATCTTCGTTAATCAAACTAAATATACCAGGAATTTACTGAAAATATTTAGAATGCAAGATTGCTCAACTGCTACAACTCTCATGGCTACTACAACCAAGTATGTTTAAATACTGGGGCATCAGTAGATATACCTAACTACAAAGGTATGATTGGCTCACTTATATATTTGATTACTAGTAGGGTTGATATCATGTATGCTATCTGTCTGTCTGCAAGGTTTCAAGCGGATCCAAGGGAACCACATCTTATAGTTGTGAAAAGGATTTTTAAATATCTAAAGGGCACCATAAATCTTGGTTTGTGGTATCCAAGAGATTTAGACCTGAAGCTAATAAGATAGTTAGATGTTGATTTTGCAGGATGCAAAATAGACAGGAAAAATACGTCTAGAAGCTGCCAATTTCTTGGAGGCGGAATGGTTTCTTGGTTTAGCAAGAAACAAAATTCAATTTCCACTCCTACTGAAAAACTGAGTATATTGCTGCAGGAAGCTGTTGTGCACAGATTCTTTGGATGAAGAATCAATTATTGGATTGTGGGTTAGATTATTCTAAAATTCCTATATACTGTGATAATCGAAGTGCTATTGTAATGACAGGAAAGTCCAGTACAACGCTCAATAACTAAGCACATCAGTATAAGGTACCATTTCATTAGAGAACATGGATGGAGTGTACATTGGAATTGCATTTTATGCATACATATCAATAATTAGCATATATCTTCACCAAACCACTTTGTGAAGCTACTTTTACAAGGCTGATGAATGAGTTGGAAATGATCTCAGGATTTTTCTCAAATATTGATAAATGAATTATTTTTTATTAGGGGCACGAGACATCAAAGTATGATATCTATTTAGTAGGATCAGTATTTCTTAAATTTTGATATGTGTAATTGATAAGTGGCATTTTATACCACTTAGAACGTCTTATAATAGGTTAAATTGGTGTCTTGAAATCAAGTATTTTGTGTATTTGATTCGTTTTTCTAGTGTTTGTGCATTTCAGGGTATTAGTTGCATTTCGGGAGAGAATTCATCAATAATAAGCCTTGGCATGTGTTTAGCATTGCAAGTGGGAAGATAGGAGCAGATTATAGCGAAGAAACGGAGCAAAATAGATCAATTTTCCAGAAGGGGTCTGAGCGCTCGCTCAGCTCTGCTGAGCGGCCGCGCAGGAAGCTGAGCGCCCGCTCAGGAAAGCTTAGCGGCCGCGCAGGGTCGTAAATTCAGATTTATTATTTCAGATTTCTATTTCTGTTTGGCTTCCAACTTCTGAGTTATCTGGGTTTTATGGGACTCTTATATAAGTAGATTTCAGAGACGTTTCACAAAGGTTGGATCGTTGTATTAATCAAGGAGCGAAGGAGATAAGGAAGAAGACCGTTTTAGCACACCGAAACAAAGAGGAAGCATATTTTCTTGTGATTCTTTATTTCATTGTAATGTTGGATTCTAGTTTTCTTACTTTGAACCTATTTACTCTTGTGACGTACTCTGGTTTAATATAAGTAGTTTTAGTTATTATTCTCTTGTGTTTATTTATCATGTTTTCATATGAACCCATGATGACGATGAGTGCTATCATGGGCTATCATGGGGTCGTAACGAATTTACTATGGAATTCTTTAGTTAGTTGTTTAATACCTTAGTGTGTGATGAATGTATGATATCTAGTATTGGTTGTGCGTATTCGTCTTATGTGCGTCGCGAACATATAAGATATGGTGTTAATCTCTTGTGAAGCGACGGTGGATCTTGAGATTTAGAACTTGCCATGCTAGCATAGGTTCATGTATGAGTATGCATGATCAGTGGGTAACTCTAACAGTTTTATTCGCCCTATGTAATCACAAAGGAATAACTTGTGCTTAAATCATTACGTTGTCAATTTTTGTAGACATATAGGGACTCAACATAATTGATGCCTATTCAACTTCTATCTTAATTGTGGATGTTTGGTAGAATGGTATTAGTACAATGAAAGTTGGCTTTTATCAGTTTCGTGTTATTCGATTAATATCATCACTGTTGCATGCTAAGGGTAATAACAATAGTTATTGAAGGAAGTAGTAATGCAGTTGTGATCTCATGAGTGTATTAATATTGTTAATTCGAGAGTTAACTAAATGGTTAATTATAGTAGTTAATTGTAGTTAATAATTAGTTAATCAATTCTAAGTGTTATTGCCTTAACATTGAGAAGTAATCATACATTGGTGAGTGAGTTAATTGAATAATAATTAGTCTGAGTCTCTATGGGAACGAATCTGATTTATATCTTATACTACTTGCGAACGCGTATACTTGCGTGAATATTAGCGCATGTTTTCGCCCTAACAAGTTTTTGGCGCCGCTGTCGGGGACTCGGCGTATTTTTTTAGTTTATATACTTACCATCATTGGTCATTAGGACTCAGTGATTAAGAGGTGTGTACTTATTATTTCCAGTTGTGTTTCAGGTACTTTAGTGAGTGTTTATGCAAACTCGTTCTCGTACTCGCAAGAGGACTTTAGATACAGCTGAGGAGACAGACGAAGTTCTTGATATTCCGGAGAAGATAGATTTTGAAGATTCGGATTCAGGAAGTGAGTAGAAAGAACCTTTAATCATGGGTGATCGTATTGTTCCAGCAGATCCAGCTCTTATGGACTTTTCTCGGCCTAAAATTGATGACATTCAGTCTAGCATCATGCACCCGGCTATTGAGGCCAATAACTTTGAAATCAAGCCGGGCACTATTCAGATGGTGCAGAATTCTGTTTCTTTCGGTGGTGCTGGGACTGAAAACCCCAACATGCACATAAGGAATTTTGTCGAGATATGTAGTACTTTCAAATACAATGGTGTGACTGATGAGGCTATCAAGCTGAGGTTTTTCCCATTCTCTCTGAGGGATAAAGCTAAGGACTGGTTACATTCTGAACCAGATGGGTCCATCACTACGATCTTGCGCAAAAGTTTCTGGTGAAGTTTTACCCAATGGTGAAGACTGCGGCTATGAGGAGTGCTCTTACTCAGTTTGCGCAGCAACCTACAGAATCTATGTGCGAAGCTTGGGAGCGTTACAAAGAGATGTTGAGAAAGTGTCCACATCATGGAATGCCTGATTGGATGGTGATCACTGGTTTCTATAATGGTTTGGGGGCCCAATCTCGGCCCATGCTCGATGCAGCAGCTGGAGGCGCTTTGTGGGCCAAAAGCTATTTGGAGGCTTATAATCTTATTGAGACTATGGCTGCAAATGAGCATCAAAACCCAACTCAAAGGATAATGCCTGGGAAGGTAGCAGGTATTCTGGAAGTCGATGCAGCTACAGCTATTGCAGCGCGCTCTAAGCGCTGTCTATGAAGGTCGATTCTCTAGCTACCTATGGAGTCAATCAGATAGCTATGGTCTGTGAGCTTTGTGCAGATTCTCATGCTACGGATCAATGTTCTCTTGTTAACGAATCTGTTCAGTGTGTAAACAATTATCCGTGACAACAGCAGCCTATGCCAGCTACTTATCCTCCTAACAACAGAAATCATCCAAATTTCAGCTGGAGTAATAATCAAAATGCTATTCAGCAACCATATCAGCAAGGCGTGAGTAAACAGTTCAATCCACCTGAATTCCAGCAACCACAGCATTATGCTCAAAGGCAATCATATCCTCAACAAGGAGGTGCAGCTTCACCCTCTAGTGCTGATTTTGAGGAACTTAAGGTTTTATGCAAGAGTCAGGCGGTTTCTATCAAGACCTTGGAAAATCAAATTGGTCAAATAGCCAATGCAGTACTCAATCGTCAACCTGGTACACTTCCCAGTGACACTGAAGTGCCAGGCAGGAAGGAAGCTAAAGAGCAAGTCAAAGCTATTATTTTAAGGTCTGGGAAAGTTACTGATGCTGAGAAAGCAAAAGAAGGAGAAGCTGAAGCTGGTGATGAAGACGCTAAGGAAAAGGAGAAAGCGAAGGAATCAAGGAAGACTACTGTTGAACACACTCTGCCTGAGGGTAATACAGGGGAGAAACAGCTCTATCATCCACCACCTTTTCCTAAGAGATTGCAACAACAAAAGCTGAATAAGCAGTTCAGTAAGTTTCTGGAGGTGTTCAAGAAACTTCACATCAATATACCTTTCGATGAGGCTTTGGAGCAAATGCCTAGTTATGCGAGATTTATGAAGAGTATTCTTTCAAGGAAGGTGAAACTGGATGACCTTGAGACCGTTGCTCTAACGGAAGAATGCAGTGTTGTGTTGCAATAAAAGTTAACTCCAAAGCTTAAGGATCCAGGTAGCTTCACCATTCCTTACACCATTGGCAAGTTGTCTTTTGACAAGTGTCTTTGTGATTTGGGAGCAAGCATCAATCTGATGTCGTTGTCTATCTTTAAAAAGTTGAACTTGCCTGATCCAAAGCCCACCTACATGTCTCTACAATTGGCTGATCGTTCTATTACTTACCCAAGAGGCATAGTGGAGGATGTGCTAGTAAAGGTGGATAAGCTCTTCTTTCCTGCAGACTTTGTTATTTTGGATTTCGAGGAAGATAAGAAGATTCCCATAATCTTAGAAAGACCTTTCTTGGCTACCGGCCGTACCTTGATAGATGTGCAGAAAGGTGAACTTACTATGCGGGTGCAAGATCAGGATGTGACATTCAATGTATTCAAAGCAATGAAATTCCCTACAGAAGATGAGGAGTGCTTAAAAGTGGATTTGATCGATTCTGCGGTTACTTCAGAACTCGATCATATTCTAATGTCTGATGTATTAGAGAAGGCTTTAGTGGGGGATTTTGACAGTGATGATGAAGATGGCATTGAGCAACTACAATATCTTAATGCTTCTCCCTGGAGGCGAAAGCTAGACATGCCGTTTGAATCTCTTGGTACTTCTGACCTCAAAAATGCTGAAGGAAAGATCAAATCATCTATTGAGGAAGCACCTACCTTGGAGCTTAAGCCATTGCATGAACACTTGAAGTATGCTTTTTTAGGTGATGCATCTACTTTGCCTGTTATTATTTCATCTGACCTTTCAGGTAGTGAGGAGGACAAGCTCTTAAGGATTTTAAGAGAATTCAAATCGGCTATCGGATGGACTATAGCAGACATAAAAGGGATCAGCCCTTCATATTGCATGCATAAGATTCTGCTAGAGGAGGGTAGTAAGCCGACTGTTGAGCAACAGCGCAGACTTAATCCTATCATGAAAGAAGTGGTGAAGAAAGAAATTCTGAAGTGGCTAGATGCAGAAATCATTTATCCTATTTCTGACAGTTCTTGGGTGAGCCCCGTGCAATGCGTACCTAAGAAAGGAGGAATTACTGTGGTAGTAAATGAGAAGAATGAGCTCATCCCCACTCGAACAGTCACAGGATGGAGAGTATGCATGGATTACAGAAAGTTGAACAAGGCCACAAGGAAAGATCACTTCCCGCTTCTGTTTATTGATCAGATGCTTGACAGGTTGGCCGGTCATGATTATTATTGTCTTCTGGATGGCTATTCAGGGTATAATCAGATTTGTATTGTACCAGAGGATCAAGAAAAGACTACCTTCACTTGTCCATTCGGCACGTTTACTTTTTGCAGAGTTTCGTTTGGGTTATGTGGCGCACCGGCCACTTTTCAGAGATGTATGATGGCTATATTCTCTGACATGATTGGAAATAATGTCGACGTGTTCATGGATGACTTCTCCGTCTTTGGACATTCGTATGATGAATGTTTGAATAATCTTCGTGCAGTACTCAAAAGGTGTGTAGAAACTAATTTGGTGCTCAATTGGGAAAAGTGTCATTTTATGGTGCGTGAGGGCATTATTCTTTGGCATAAGGTCTCTAGTAAGGGTCTTAAGGTGGTCAAAGCCAAGGTGGGAGTCATTGAAAATCTTCCACCACCTATTTCTTTAAAAGGAATCCGTAGTTTTCTTGGTCATACGGGTTTATATCGGCGTTTCATCAAGGACTTTTCGAAGATATCTAAGCCGCTATGCAACTTGCTTAAGAAGGATGTTCCTTACAAATTTGATGATGACTGCTTAACGGCATTCGAGACTCTTAAGAAGAGTTTGATAACTGCACAAGTTATTACAGCACCTGATTGGACAGAGCCTTTTGAGATGATGTGTGATGCAAGTGATTATGCGGTGGGCACAGTTCTTGGGTAGTGCAAGAATAATCTCTTTCATGTGGTCTACTATGCTAGCAAGACCTTAAATAGAGCCCAAATGAATTACACCACTACTGAGAAGGAGCTCTTGGCGATAGTGTTTGGTTTCGAAAAATTTTGATCTTATTTGCTTGGGACAAAGGTGACAGTGTTCACTGATCATGTGGCCATTCGATATTTGGTTTCCAAGAAGGATTCAAAGCCGAGACTCATTCGTTGGGTGCTCTTGCTACAGGAATTTGAGTTAGAGATCAAGGATCGAAGAGGTACCGAGAATCAAGTAGCTGACCATCTTTCTAGATTTGAGAATCCCGAGTCTACTTCATTTGATAAGACATTGATCAATGAATCTTTTCTGGATGAGCAGTTGTTCGCAGTTCAGGAGGAGGAGCCATGGTTCGCAGATATTATGAATTATCTTGTCAGCAATATAATGCCTCCTAATTTGACCACAGCTCAAAATAAGAAGTTTCTGCATGAGGTGAAGTGGTATATGTGGGATGAACCGTATTTGTTTAGACAGGGAGCTGACCAGATCATCAGGAGATGTATCCCATTCTGTGAGACGGAGGGGATATTACGAGACTGCCACTCCATAGTTTATGGTGGATACTATGGTGGTAAAAAGATGACAGCTCGTATTCTGCAAACAGGTTTTTTCTGGCCTACTTTATTTAAGGATGCTCATCAGTTTGTTTTAAGGTGTGACCGTTGCCAAAGAGTGGGAAATCTTACGAGAAAGGATGAGATGCCGTTAAATGTGATGCTTGAAGTCGAGGTCTTCGATGTTTGGGGAATCGATTTCATGGGGCCTTTTGTCTCGTCCTGCAATAATCAGTACATCTTGCTGGCAGTCGATTACGTCTCAAAATGGGTAGAAGTCAAAGCTCTACCGACTAATGATGCAAAGGCAGTGTTGAACTTTCTTCATAAGCAGATTTTCACAAGGTTTGGAACGTCACGAGTAATCATAAGTGATGAAGGGTCGCATTTCTGCAACCGTAAGTTTACTTCTATGATGCAGCGCTACAATGTGAATCATCGAGTTGCTACTGCCTATCATCCCCAAACAAATGGGCAAGCGGAAGTGTCTAACAGAGAGATCAAGCGTATTTTAGAGAAGGTTGTTTGTCCGTCAAGGAAGGATTGGTCTTTAAAGCTCGATGAAGCTGTTTGGGCTCATAGAACAGCATACAAAACTCCACTTGGGATGTCCCCGTTTCAACTTGTGTATGGTAAGGGATGTCATTTACCTGCGGAGCTTGAGCATAAGGCCTATTGGGCATTGAAGAAGTTGAACCTGGATCTAGATGCAGCTGGAAAGAAGTGAATGCTTCAACTTAATGAACTTGATGAATTTTGACTCCAACGTACGAGAACAACAAAATGTACAAGGAAAAAGTGAAGAGGTGGCCCGATAGGAAGCTACATCCTAAGTTATTCGTGCCGGGGCAACAAGTTCTCTTATTCAACTCTCGTCTCCGACTTTTTCCTGGGAAGTTGAAATCAAGGTGGTCGGGACCTTTTATTGTCAAAACTGTGTTTCCACATGGAGCGGTGGAGATTTTTGAGAATGATTCGGACCAAGCATTCAAGGTTAATGGTCAGTGTTTGAAGCACTACTATGGGGACACGGCAAACCGGGAAGTGGTTAGTGCCGTTTTATTGTGAACTTGAGGAAGGTACGCAACGTCAAGCAAATAATGAAAAAGAAGCGCTTCGTGGGAGGCAACCCATGATTTGTTATTACAGGAACCCTTAGATGTTAATAACCTATCCAAAACCACAAAAAAATTAGAAAAACGAAGCCTGGAAAAAAAAATTCCAGAAGCCCCCTGAGCGCCCGCTCAGCTCTGTTGAGCGACCGCTCAGGGGTCGACTGGAAGAATTTTTTTTAGTCCGAATAAAAACCAAAAAAAAGCTGAAAAACAAAAAATAAAAATACAGCCCCATTACCCACGACCTATTTCCCCATTACCCCCATGATTTTAACCCTCAAACCCACTCCTAATCAATTTTTACCCTAATCCCTACTCTATATATACATACACTTATCCCATATATTCCCCATACACTTTCAAACCTTAAACTCTCTCCCAAACACAAAAACACAAATCTTTAACACTTTTACTCAGTTTCGATGGCACCCAAGAGATCAAGGACTATCGATAGCAGCAGCACTGTCCCTACTGCTGATTCCTCAAGGGGTACTGCTGCGAGGCCTTGTTTGAATGATAGGGCTGCTGAGGAGGAGTATACTAGGCTTCTGGGTAAGCCGATTTTGAAGGAGAGGGGGTTCTTACCATCGGGGAGGGATGGTGAGTTGTTGCCAATGATTGCTGAGAACGGGTGGATAGCTTTTTGTGAGTCTCCTGAAGCAGTGCCGATGAGCGTGGTTCGCGAGTTCTATACGAACGCGAAGGCCGAGAAGAATGGGTATTCTGTGGTCCGGGGGATGACGGTTGATATCACCCTGTGGCGATTCGCCGTGTGATTGGGTAGAGACAGAGGAAGCTCACGGAGGAGAACTGGAACGAGAAGACTGCTGAGGATTTTGACTTGGATTTGATTTGTGCTACTCTCTGTAGGCCTTCAAGACTAGAACTAATGAGTATCATCATTTTCCGGCGATCGTCATGAATAGGTATGCCTGTGCATGGAATGCTTTTATTTATGCTCATATTTTTCCTACTTCGCATGCACATGAGGTCAAAGTTGAGAGAGCACAGTTGTTGTGGGGAATTTTGAATGAGAAGTACTATGTAGACCTTAGCGAGTTCATCTACCAAGGAATTCTGAAGTTTTTAAAGGGAGCTAAGCACATGAACATCCCGTATGCATCCACGGTTACCAAGCTCTGCCAAACGGTGGGAGTTCAGTGGCCGTCTCATGAGTAGTTGCAGTTGTCGGCCGCTCCTATTGATTCCGGGACTCTGCATGCGATGCAGGAGTGGACCGGTGGTGAGCCCGAGGAGCATGGGCTGGGTTATCGTCTTCCAGGAGGGCGTCCAGCACGAGGTGCTACCATGGCGAGGCCAAGGCGAGATGAGGCTGGTTCTTCTAGAGCTCAAGAGGGTGTTGGGATGGCTGATGCCTAGTATAGGAGGCTTTCGAGGAGGATGGATGCTATGTATGAGAGGCAGAGCAGGTTTGCTCAGGAGCTCACCCTTGCACTAGGAACTGCTTTTCGAGGCCTTGGAGTTGACATCCAGTGGCCAGTTTTTGGTGAGGACTCTGCATATCCGCCTCCTGATACACCACCCTCTGAGGGTGATAATGATGATGATCTCTCCAAATAGGTATACCCTGTGTTCCTTTCTACTACCTTCACTGGGGACAGTGAAGATTTTAAGTTTGGGGGTGGTAGTTAAGGAATATTTTGTGTCTGTGTCATATAGTTGCATATTCATGATCGTTAGTTCATATAATTGCATAATTATTGTCATATAGATTTTTTTTATTTATAGCTTTATTTGTTTATCATGTCATGTAGCTCATGCATAGACCATGATCCCTTTTGCGCTGATTTACCAATTAATTTGTGATGTTGATGCGAGTGTAGTGATAGCGATAGCGTTAAAGTTGATGTTTAGTCGTGTAAGGTGACATGCATGCTAGAAACACTTGTAATTTCACTAAGTCTTAGAGAATGCTGAAGGACTAGATTGTTGTTATGGTTTAATGGTTTTCGAGGTTAATCTATTGATTATGCTTAGAATTTTATAATAGGTTCTTAGTGATAAAAGGCATGAAAAGAAAAAAATGGAGTGAAAAATAGAATTCATTGCTAATTGTGGCTAGGCATCAAATGGCTAGTAGCCGGTTCGTATGTTTATGCGAGTAGTCTAGGGTTGAGCAAGATGGAGCGAAACGGACTTGCTCAGAAAGTTGAAAAAAAATAGAAAAAAATAGAAGAAAAAAAAATAAAAAAATGAAGAGTTAATGCATAATTGATCAAGAGTGGGCTCTTTGGTATTCGAGTTATTAAGTTCTTAGGGGACTTGGTGCCTAGTGACCTAAGGCTTTTATAGTCTGGGATCCGCTAACCTAACGCTCGCTACATGGATGCCATTGTATAAGTCTTTTGTGGACCTCACTCATTGCACGGTCAAATAAGCATTTAAATAAAAAGCATGATTCCGTAACAAGCTCCAAGATTCTTGAAGTGTTATAAGTCACGTTGTGCCTAGAATTTTTATTCTTCGTATAATCATGCGATTGCCTTGAGGATAGTTGAGTCATGATAATTGATCTAGTTTTGAAGCATATCTGTTAAGCATTTACACACACCACGTTTCTGGCTGTATGTTAGTTTGTATGATTCGATGGATCTTTATTCGCCTAATTGCATTTGTTGAGATGTCGTAAGTTGGTTGGTTTGGTCGTAGTAAGGGGGATCGCTGCATTTCATATAGATTGCTTTCATGCATGTTTTTATTTTGTTTTTGAGTCTGTGACGCTTGAGGACAAGCATCGATTTAAGTTTGGGGGTGTGATAAGTGGCATTTTATACCACCTAGAACGTCTTATAATAGCTTAAATTGGTGTCTTGAAATCAATTATTTTGTGTATTTGATACGTTTTTCTAGTGTTTGTGCATTTCAGGGTATTAGTTGTATTTCGGGAGAGAATTCATCAATAATAAGCCTTGGCATGTGTTTAGCATTGCAAGTGGGAAGATAGGAGCAGATTACATCGAAGAAACGAAGCAAAACAGATCAATTTTCCAGAAGGGGTCTGAGCGCCCGCTCAGCTCTGCTGAGCGGCCGCGCAGGAAGCTGAGCGCCCGGGAAAGCTGAGCGGCCGCGCAGGGTCGTAAATTCAGATTTATTATTTCAGACTTCTATTTCTTTTTGGCTTCCAACTTCTGAGTTATCTGGGTTTTATGGGACTCCTATATAAGTAGATTTCAGAGACGTTTCACAAAGGTTGGATCGTTGTATTAATCAAGGAGCGAAGGAGATAAGGAAGAAGACCGTTTTAGCACACCGCAACGAAGAGGAAGCATATTTTCTTGTGATTCTTTATTTCGTTGTAACGTTAGATGCTAGTTTTCTTACTTTGAACCTATTTACTCTTGTGACGTACTCTGGTTTAATATAAGTAGTTTTAGTTATTATTCTCTTGTGTTTATTTATCATGTTTTCATATGAACCCATGATGACGATGAGTGCTATCATGGGCTAATCGTGATCATGGGGTCGTAACGGATTTACTATGGAATGCTTTAGTTAGTTGTTTAATACCTTAGTGTGTGATGATTGTATGATATCTAGTATTGGTTGTGCATATTCGTCTTATGTACATCGCGAACATATAAGATAGGGTGTTAATCTCTTGTGAAGCGACGGTGGATCTTGAGATTTAGAACTTGCCATGCTAGCATAGGTTCATGTATGAGTATGCATGATCGGTGGGTAACTCTAACAGTTTTATTCGCCCTATGTAATCAAAAAGGAATAACTTGTGCTTAAATCGTTATATTGTCAATTTATGTAGACATATAGGGACTCAACATAATTGATGCATATTCAACTTCTATCTTAATTGTGGATGTTTGGTAGAATGGTATCAGTACAATGAAAGTTGGCTTTTATCAGTTTCGTGTTATTCGATTAATATCACCACTGTTGCATGCTAAGGGTAATAACAATAGCTATTGAAGGAAGTAGTAATGAAGTTGTGATCTCATGAGTGTTTTAATATTATTAATTCGAGAGTTAATTAAGTGGTTAATTATAGTTAATAATTAGTTAATCAATTCTAAGTGTTATTGCCTTAACATTGAGAAGTAATCATACATTGGTGAGTGAGTTAATTGAACAATAATTAGTCTGAGTCTCTGTGGGAACAAATCTGATTTATATCTTATACTACTTGCGAACGCGTATACTTGCGTGAATATTAGCGCGTGTTTTTGCCCTAACAGTAATAAACACGGATACCATCTATTCATGCTATATGCGTCCATGATATTTGATTAGAATATTAAATATTGATAATCTACTCGTTACAGTACTTTGCATGAATAAACTCTAATAATGGGAATAAATACTGATATGAGTCAAACATGTGGGTTGATTGTTAAACCCTAATGATTTTTGAATCTATTCAGAAATAGTTAAGTCATTATATTTTTATTTGAATAAGTGGGTTTTATACATAAGTAATTATTTTTAATGATTGTTGTTGTGTTATTAGTGCGTGTAAAAAGGACAAACATTTCAGTAGTTATAAACATTACCTTATGTAATTGTGTACGTCTTTAATGATCCCTTTTTATATGTTCTTTTATTATTAGATACAACACATGATTATGCCACGTGTCCCACTAATTTAAATCGTTTGTCAGTAAAAGAGTGTAGAGACATACAAAATCAATTTATGATTTTGTTTTTCACTTTATCTCTAATTTAACTCTATCTATTCTTTTTTACTCTCTCTATTCTCTGTGTTAAACTCTGAAACGCTAATCAGCGTTTAAGCTTTTCTTTGACATACAGCTACCATGACTTCACCTACTACAACAAAAGCTTTCACCTATGATAATGCAAAGTTTGTACCCAATAACTATACCGTAATTCTTGAACAGAATGGCATAAATCCTGATTTTCATATCTTTCAGGACTTATTGGTTGTTAGTGAGGTGGGATTTGCACTTACTAGTGCTAATGGTGTTTCTGGTAACAATGTTCTTGCTTTTTGGAGAATAGGTGTCTTTCATGATGGTGGTCCCAATGGAGGTACATCGAGTATCTCTTTAGAATACAGTGGAGAAACAAAGATAGTCACTCCTCAAATTATAAGGGATGTTCTTCATATTCCTTCTCATGATGGTTATGCATCTCCAATTACTGATGAAGAGATGAGAAGATTCCTTGCTCAAATTGGGTATGATAAGGAGATGAATATTTTAGGTTAGTTGAAGAGTCATAGACTTAGAAGAGAATGGAACTTCTTTTTTGACTACATAACCAGAGCATTCAACAACAAGAGTACTAATTTTGATGCTCTGCCTATAATGTTTTAGCAAATAGGGTACCCTCGACTACATTCTTCTTAGTATGATTTTGGTAGAGTTATCTTATATTTCATAGGTGATAGGTTAAAAGCTGACCCAAATACTGTCTACTATGCTAGATATTGTCAGTTAATTTTTAACCATTATTTCGCAAATATAGTAATTCTTGATAATGAGATCATAGTTGTTTTCAGATTGACTAAAAGAGATTTCTCTGATCTAATTAACAAGCATAAAGAGAGGAATAATCTTCCTGATCTTAAAATTTCAGTTTCTTCTAGGGACTTGCTCATTGCAAGGTTTCCTGAGAGATGTACTCAGCAGAATATGCAAAGTGCTAAATTATAGGCAATAATTGATGGGAACCCCCATGTAGTTAACCCCAGCTCTACCACCCAAACACAATTCCAAACACAATCCCCCTCAGGTATCTCCCAACATGAACCTGTTGTAAAAAGAAAGAGGTTAGCAAAGTCTGATGCCTCTCAGACATCAGGACTTAGGGCTTCTCAGAAACCACCTGCAAACACTAATAGTGCACAAGGTGGAAGCAAAAGAACAGTCTCTGATTCTTCTATACTTCCAGAATCTAAAAAGAGAAGACTTCATGTTTTTAAGTTAGAATCAGATGATGAGGACAATGCTCCCGTGTCATCCAAATTTTAAAAATTAAAAACTGATTCTGCTCAGGCATTAGTTGTTCTACCAACTACACAAGACATATCAAATCCTGATAATGCGAATGTTGATAGCTCTGGACCAAATAAAAGAAGATTAGTCAAGACCTATTTTGCTAAGCAAGAATTGAAGATCAAACATGAGATAGTTGAGGAAGGACAAGTTGCATCCACTCAATCAACCTCTAGGAGTCATAATGATGGTAATATTGTAGATGTCTGAGCCTCAATTTCTGATTCACCAATAAAGTCTGATAAAAGGGTGAAGGACTTTTTTGCTACTTCTGAGCAAGTACAAAGGATCGTGGCTGATATTCAACAGTAAGATGTCAGGAAATAGTTGTTGAAAGTGGTCTATCATCAAGGATCTTCGTAGAGAGAACCAAGCCCACAAGAACCTTTATCTCTTTGTGATAAATCCGCTAATACTGGCTCCTTCTCACAAGAACCTATATCTCAATGTGATGTAAAAGACATCATAACTCCCGATCCACTTGCATCCCAATCAATCCAAGAAAGGCATGATGGTGAGAATGTCAAGCTAACAGATGAGGTCTCTAAGGTCAAATTCTTCTGCAAATCCATAGAGTCTCATTCCAAGAAGAATACAGCTGATGTGCATCTTAGTAAAGCATGGGATGATGAAGATTCAAATAAAGAGGAGAGAAGCACACAAAAACCTAAATATCAAAGTGATTTAACATCTCCAAACTCTCCAGCCCCACAAGAACCAGTTCTTAAAATGGTAGTGCAGGCTTATCTCTTGATAATGTCATCTAATCCTTGGACTTGGAAAGAAGGGTGCATCCTACCCTTACAACTACTGAAGCTCTATCAATTGCACCTCTGGATGCACTTCCTCTACAAGAGGATGATCTGACTACAACACAAGGTAAAAATACTGACTCTTCTTTATCAACATTTAATTTAAATGTTGATACTTTTTAATCAGCATCTATTTTTCTTAAAATCCTGATGGTATGATAATGGTTAGTCCTTCTCAATAGGGTACCTGTAACGTCCCCAAATCCGGGGTCAAGGGATTTGGTCGTCACTATGAAACCTCAATCCAAATTAACCTATTTAAGCAATAAACAAATGCCAGCAGAAGATATTTATCATTTATGACCCCAAATTAATCCAAGATCTTTTAAGGTTATAGTTCTAGAAATAAGATATCCAAATTCAACAAATAAATTTTTCACTTTCTTTTAAAACTTTTTTCAATAAATTCCAACTCAAAACTAAACCCATTAGTATAACTTCGAAATGAAGTATACTAGGCCCAAATAAAATATACAACTATAATATACTATAATATAAACAACTTTACACAAAAGAACTTACATTAATTCACAAATCCTGGACCAACCACCTTCTAAAAGCTTCGTTTTTGCTTCCTCGAATTACACGGCTAAACAGCGTAACTTAATCCTCACTGGAGGTTAAATTAAAAAACAGGTAAGTATGAGCGAAAGAAATGCTCAGCAATATCATTATAATATATATATATGGTCATTTTGATATAAAATCGACATCTGCATTAGAGCAGAACATTTAAAATCATAATTGTTGAATCATAAAATTTTAGTTGAGGAACCCCAGAATTGATTTCTTAATCTTATTCAAAACCATTTTGATATTTTTGGGCGAAATGCTTCAGCAATACTTTGAATCTTGACGAGAATAAAACTCGTAAAACAGTGTTTACGGAAATATCGTAAACCACAATAACATGAAATAATGATACTGGATTGAATCATAAACTTTACTCAAAACCGAATTTTTGAAATTAATACTTATTTTGCTGTCATATCAAATTAGATATCAATACGAACTTTGATGCTCACAACATCCCATATTGAAGTCAACATCAATCATCTATACTAATACCACCTTTGATATTTAACAACAATGTAACTATCAGCATTAAACAAATCAAAATCTGAATCAAAACTGCATTTTACCTTTATTCCAAAATGAAAGCAGTTGATAAACCATTTATTCTATGAATATCAAAAATGATATAATAATTTAGATTGGGATCATTCTCCGACGGACATACTATCACATGTTGATCAGCCCGTGTGATAGCACAAGGTCATGATTCATAGAAACATGTCCCCAAAACACGAGTACTCAAACAAAAAGGCAATATACCTGCCTATGGCAAAAATTGTGTCATAATATCTCATATGACACTTAGAAATAGCCCTCCGCTGGACCGTCCGCCCCGGTCACTTATGCATTTATGATCCAATCTTAAAACCTTTTATTGACAAGGGGTCATAATAATCGACACCCGGAATAATTTTATTCCCCATTCACTTAGGCAGGAATATTCGCAACCAAATCACTTTTATCAAAATCCAAAACATTTGTAAATCCAGTAAGTTGATAAGTAAAATCACTTAGCTATTCTGAACATAGAATAGTAGAAGAATACTTGTATAAACAGGATCACTTAATTCAGTGATATGTAAAACATTTATCTATTCTGAACTGAGAATAGAGAAAGCAATACTTGCATAAGAAGATTTAAAATAAATATCACTTGAACAATAAGTGATGATAGGGATACTTGACTTTGGGTTATTAGCAGTTAGTCACACTCGTAACGACACATCTATTTTGACCTTGTATCTCAAAATATCACTGTCTTTCTTTTCAACATTTTACTGATATGCTGCTCCTGTGATTACTAGAAGCCAGACATCCAATACCATTTTATTTCACTCTTTATCCAACGTCCGGTTCTGATTGTCTCGAATGATCCGCATCTACAATTAAAAGATCACACTTTAATTGTCTAAACGATAATAACTCGACGGACTGCGCGTCAAAACCCTAATGTCTACCCATACAATAGCCCGCACATAAACAAGACATACAAACGCAAGACCATTGACCCACTTACACACATAACTAATATAGCACTTAAACACATAATACGCGTATCACATAATTCATATCACATATTACTCGGTTCGTCAAAAGGTTCGACACCGTATGTTCAAAACCAAAATCGGGTCAAAATATGACTTTTCAGTCACTACGCGACTCAAAATTGATTTGCAAAACAAGCGACCTTTCGAAACAAAAGGTTTTGGGTCTCGAAAGTATTTTTATCGAAAGCGGAATATTTTTCTGAGTCTGTACGCGCTCGTTTCGTATTAAACGGACGAACGGTTTATTTATTATGAATAAAATAAGAATAAGTAGGAATAAATCAATTAATAATAATATTAATTAATTTTTAAATACCAAAATATAATTTTTAAAAGCTTAAAAACAATTTTTAGGAATTATTTGAATTAATTATAAATAATTGTATATTATTTAACTATTTATAAATAAAAATTAATTGATTAAAAGAATTAATCAATCAATTAAATCCATAAATAATTAACTAAAATACATTATAAATAACTAAATCAAATTGAATTTTTGAAAATAATAAAAGAAATTTTTTTTGAAATTTAAAGCAATTCAGTTAATTATTAAATAATTAACCAAAATATTTTTGGGGAAAAAAGATATTTAGGAATTTTTTAAAATAGAATTTTGATTTAAAAAGAATACAAAAATACAGAAACAAGTTATGCATTCCTGTCTTCTTCTTCACGGGATCAAAGGGCGGAACAGGAGGGTGGTGGGTGGCCGAAATGTGAAGAACACGGCCACCGGAATCTGGAAAACCCAGAAACCGGTGCCGGATTCTGGCACCTTCCGGCAACACCAAACAACCAAAAACCACACTGCATCCCTTCGGTTTTTGCCCCAATTCGATCCCCTGACCTTCCCCGAACCCCCAGGCTGCTCAGAATCATAAAAACACCCCGGGAAATCAATTACCGATTGAAACCCGTCCCCTTCTTCGTACTTTCCGGCGAAAAATCGATTCTAGTCAAATCGGAACCAAAAATCGAGTTTTTTATATCAAAATAAAGCTAATTAAATATGCAATCGATTCCCATCATCACAACAATCAAATAATGATCACAACCCTCAGAAAATTATCATTTAAAAAGAAGAAAATGATGAACTCGACCCACATCATTTAGCAACAAAACAACCAACATAAATACATGAATCGATTCTTTGAATCATTTTAAAACTATTTATAACAACAAAAACAATCAATAATCACCAGAACTCAAAATCGATTTCCAAGTTCAAGAACAAAAATTTGAATTTCTAAAATACCTAACCTCAATCGATGAAACTGGTATGAACAGAACGGGCTCAACGAGAGGATTAATTTCATATGTAGAACATCAAGAACGGATTCCTAGAATTCCCAAAATCATTGATTTTTTGTTCAAGAACAAATTTTACCCCCAAAACTGTGTTCTTCAATTTCTATCTTTCTGAAAATTTTAATAAAAATAAATTAAATAAATAAAATCCGCAGTTCTTATATTAATCAGAAAATTATACCCCCAAAATTAATTAAGGGTGTTTTTTTATTCCCATAATTAAGATAATTAAGCCCCAAAATGATAATTACGGGGAATAATTTTAAAAGTAATAAACTACAAAATTAATGTCAAAATTCCCCAAAAATTGTGAATAATTCAAAATTACAGAAATCCTGGGTATCTGAAATACGATGGATTTTATAAAAATAAAAACACGAATTTTGTGGGCTTTGACGTCCCGGTGGGGTCCCGTTCTGTTTATTTTTGAAAAACAGAAACGATCTCTAAATTAACAGAAAACCCTGAAAATACATAAAATACATTCAACACACACAATTAATTAAGAGTGTTTTTTTATTCCCATAATTAAGATAATTAAGCCCCAAAATGATAATTACGGGGAATAATTTTAAAAGTAATAAACTACAAAATTAATGTCAAAATTCCCCAAAAATTGTGAATAATTCAAAATTACAGAAATCCTGGGTATCTGAAATACGATGGATTTTATAAAAATAAAAACACGAATTTTGTGGGCTTTGACGTCCCGGTGGGGTCCCGTTCTGTTTATTTTTGAAAAACAGAAACGATCTCTAAATTAACAGAAAACCCTGAAAATACATAAAATACATTCAACACACACAAAATAAGATAAAATGAGTAATGCAAATAAACATGCGTCTAAATTACGGATCGATTCATATAAATACATTTTAAACATGTAACGAGTTTCCTATTGGATCATATCAGATCCGAAAATAGATTACTTAGCCGCTAATTAACTATAAAAACGATACAATTTAGTATTAGATTTGGATAATTATCAAAAATGAGCTTCTTATAAAACTCTTTATACGAAAATATTGTAATAATATCCCGCCTTTCGACAATACGGGTTTGTTGATTTATCAAAATGTTTATCGTATCGAAAATTTTACGCCGGAACGCGCACGGGTCAAACCGTAATCCGGATCAAAAAAGTTAAAACACGGAAAATGTTCAGAATATCCATATTAGGTTATGAAAGAGTTTTCGGAAGAGTTTCGGGTTATAAAAATATAAAAATGGTTGAGGTTGAACGATTCCCGACTTTATAAAATAGTTTTATAATTACTCAGAAAATAATTATTAAATCTATAAATTCTTATAAAATCATATAACAGTCCAAAAATTACCAGAAAAATATAAAAATTATCTATATTTTATTCTGGACAAATAATAATTAAAATACTCAAAGAATATCACATATAGACATTCAAAACATCACTTCAATTACCAGATAATTCACCAAAATTCACATAAAATCACATAACCAATTCCAAACAGTAATAATATTAATATTTGAAAATATGGGATATTACAATCTATCTATAAGGATTCCGTCCTCGGAATCAGCAGAAGAGAGCACTAAGGGTTTTCTAACCAACTTCTCAATCTTGCATATGTAAATTTTCTCAAAATTTCAAATAACACTGAAATTCCTTATGCCACATAGTTATCACATGAGCTTCACTCCGCATTATTGTTCCATCCATATCCTTTGACCAATTTCTCAATATAATCGCTTTTATTGATTGCGAGAAAGAAGAATAGAGAGAAAGATTGAGAGAAAGAAAAAGAAAGAGAGATAGAGAGAGAAATAAAGAAATAGACTGACTTCGGTATACGCCACTGATATTTTAATCCCATTACAATCCACTGTTGCTTTTGGTAATCCCATTACATAGCCTTACCTTGAATCGACTAGGATAACTCAGCTTAACTTGATTGGCGTACCTTCGAATATTTGAAATGATAAAATCATGAATTCAAAATAGAAGAGAATTTTGTGTCATATCGGGACCAGAATCAGAATTTGTGAAAAAGTATTGTTGAAATAAAAGAATAACTGAGAGATCAATATGATCAAACGAACTTGGTATTGTGTGTCCAAATCAAGACACTACTAAAGGTAGTTAACCTTCTTGTAGTCACAACACACACAAGTGATGGCGTCCCATCCAACTCCTATCACATAGACAGGTATACCTTGCGTCCCCTATAGATAGGGTTGTTCATCTCAGTCAAAATGAAAGAATATCAAAGGAATCCAAAATCAAATGAATAAAATTGAAAAGATTTCAAAGCAAATATTTCTGAAGGAAATAAAATCCATAGAACAAAAATTCTGACACCAAATGAGCAATTGGTGTCACATCACCTAGAAACTATCCACCAAATAAGAAAAGTGGAAGTTAAATTATTATCATAACTGGGCAGAGCTATCAAAACCTGAAAAATAGGCTTCATGACAGCCTCTGGCACATTTAAAACACATATATGATTGAAAATGAGTGTTAGGGAATATGTCCTCTAACAATTACTTCTTTTTGAGAGATGTCAAAAGGAGTTATAGAAAGAGAAGGTATTGCCAAAGTCTTAATACTTATCTTCTGTTTGAACTCTTCTGTTGACTCGTCATCCGATTCTAGTCACTTCTTCTGTTAGATATATTTGATAATGTCATGACTAATATGATTTATGTTTAGTTTTCAGATCTTACTTAAACAGGACAAATCAGTACTTAACTGAAATCAGCACTTATACTGAAGTCAGAACTTAAGTTATCAGTACTTAAGGTTCAGGAGATATTTATCAGAAGATAATATCAGGACTTAAAGGATACGTTCAGATAAGGAAGGCGGCTGATTGAAAGGAAAAGAAGATCAAGACAAACGTATGAAGAGATATGCATGAAGAAGGAATTCTATGAAGAATAGAATACTTGGAAGAAAAGATATCTGATTGATATATTCTAGGAAGCAGAATTATATTTCATATCAATTAGTGATTATCTTGTAACTGTGTAGTATATAAACACAGACATAGGGTTTACACTATAATTGTTATCATTATCGAGAATATTATTCATTGTAACCCTAGCAGCTCTCGTGATATTTGTTCATCACTGAGAGAGGACAGTTCCATACTGTAATAGAGTTTATTGCTTTGAATAAAGTTTGTTTTCTGTTACTTTTGTTATTAGAATTCGATTTGATTGTCCTATACACTGTATTCACCCCCTCTATAGTGTGTGTGACCTAACAAGTGGTATCAGAGCCTATCTGTTAACACACAAACAGTTTAAGATCCAAAAACAATCATGTCTGAAGCAGAAACTCCAACCAAGCCCACCAAAACTGAAGAATCCCCCAAGGCAGCTACCTCAAGGAAAGGCAAGGGTAAAGCTCTCTTCACAAAGCCTGAAACTGAGTCATCAAGTTCTGATAGTGATGATGACTCAAAAACTGAAAGCTTGCCTGAGACGGATGCTGATGAAGAGATGATGAAGCTGTGTGCTCTTATGGTGAAAGGAATCACGAAGATTGCATATAGGAAGTTCAGGAAGGGAAAGAAGTTTTCCAGGAAAGGTGCAAAATCTGATAAGAAGAATTTCAGAAAATATGAAGGCAAAGGAGCAAAGTCTGACAGAGGAGATTACACAAATATCAAATGCTACAATTGTGGTGAGAAAAGCCGCATATCTCCCGATTGCAAGAAAGTGAAGAGTGACAAAGGCAAGGCTCTTGTCACAAAGAAGAAAAGCTGGACAGACACCTCAGATTCTGAAAGTGAGGAGAACTATGCCTTGATGGCAAATGCTGATATGGCAAGTGCTGAAAGCAGCTCTGAAGCTGCTGAGTTAAAGGTACCTCAAACTACTTATGCCTTTCATACTGATGATATTAATGAGTTGAGAAGATATCTTAAAACCATGTTCATTAGCTATAGAGACCAAACCTTAACATGTGAAAGATTAACTTCTGAAAATCTTGCTTGTAAAAAGAGGAATGATTATTTAGAAAAAGAGTTAGTCATGTTCCATCAAACTCAGAAAGATAGAGATGATGCTTTCTATGTTAGGGATGAAGTACTTAAAATGAATGAATCTCTAAAAGATGAGTTAAAAAAGGAAAGAGAGATTATCAGGACTTGGACTAACTCTGGCAGAACAACTCAGAATTTGTTAAGTAGTGAAAACTGGAAAGAGGGCTTAGGTTATGGAGAGGATAAGAATGATAAAGAAACTGTAGATATTAAGCCTATAGTTGTTAAACAAAAGCCAAAGTTAAAACCTGTTAAGTTTGTAGCTGTAAAGTCTGATACTGAGAAATCAGAAGTTAAAAAGGAATTAACTTCTGACAAACTAAAACAGGAAAAGACAATTGAAGCAAACATAGGCTTAATGACAAAGAAGCAGCTTAAGCATAAGCTGAAAGATGTTAAGAATGCAAACAAGGTAAAATCACCTAGGAAAACTAGGAATGGAAAGGAAGGTGTAACATTTATGAAGCCAAGCTTTCAACAAGTACTGATGGTTCTGCAGTCTGTCTGATTAGTATAGCATCAATTGAAGAAAGCTGGAACTGTCACAAGAAACTCTCTCATTTAAATTTCAACAATATAAATGAATTAGTCAAGAAAGATCTTGTGAGAGGACTGCCAAAGTCAGTATTTGTTCGTGATGGCCTTTGTGATTCTTGTCAGAAGGCTAAACAAAGGAAATCTTCATTCAAGAGCAAGTCTGAATCATCAATTCTTGAGCCTTATCACCTACTACATATTGATCTATTTGGCCAGTGAATGTCATGTCTATTGCAAAGAAGAAATATGTTATGGTCATAATGGATGAGTTCACCAGATACACATAGGTGTATTTCTTGCACACAAAAAGTGAAACTGCATCTATATTGATTGATCATGTCAGGCAACTGGATAAATTGGTCAAAGATTCTGTGAAGATTATAAGAAGTGATAATGGCACTAAGTTCAAGAATTTGATACTGGAAGAGTTCTGCAAAAACCATGGAATGAAGCAGGAATTTTCTGCTCCTGGAACTCCACAGCAAAATGGAGTTGTTGAAAGAAAGAATAGAACTCTTATTGAAGCTGCACGAACTATGCTCGATGAAGCAAAACTTCCAACCTATTTCTGGGCTGAAGCTGCGCAGACTGCTTGTTTTACTCAAAATGCAACACTCATTAACAAGCAAGGAAAGACACCATATGAGATGGTGAAGAAAAAGAAGCCAAATCTGAAATATTTTCATGTATTTGGATGCAAGTGTTTTGTTCTTAAGACTCATCCAGAACAGCTATCGAAATTTAACTTAAAAGCTGATGAAGGAATTTTTGTTGGATATCCACTTTCCACAAAAGCCTTCAGAGTCTACAATTTAAGAACAAGGGTTGTCATGGAATCTATCAATGTCTCCTTTGATGATAAGAAGATTACTGGACTTGAAGATTTCAATGATCATGATCAGCTGAGATTCAAAAATGAAGACTTAAATTCTGATACTGAAAATCCTGACAGTCTAAATCCTGACACTGCAAACTCTGATGGATTAAACTCTGATGTTATTGAAACTGTGGTTTCTACGCCAAAGGAAGATGCACCTGTGCAGGGGGAGCATACTGAAGATACAACCACATCTCAAGAAGCATCAGAACATACAACTGGCTCTTCAAGTTCTGATTTGTCAAGTTCTGATAAGCCAAGTTCTGATAGTTCTGAAAACTTAAATTCTGAAGGATCCAACTCAGAGAGCATAATTTCAGGGGGAGCATCAGAAAATGTTGATGAAGATGGCATAGATCATGGGGGAGCATCCAATTCTAGAGAAAACCTTCCATCTACAAGGAAGTGGACTAAATCACATCCACCTGACTTAATTATTGGAAATCCTGATGCAGGTGTCAGAACTAGAACAACTACTTCAAGTGAATGTCTTTACAATTCTTTTCTTTCTCATACTGAACCAAAGAAAGTGGAAGAAGCTCTTCAAGATGCTAATTGGGTGCAAGCAATGCAGGAAGAGTTAAATGAATTT
Organism: Apium graveolens; assembly: GCF_009905375.1. Classification (NCBI taxonomy): domain Eukaryota; kingdom Viridiplantae; phylum Streptophyta; class Magnoliopsida; order Apiales; family Apiaceae; genus Apium; species Apium graveolens. Next base: position 166,698,238 of record NC_133650.1, on the reverse strand, counting down.
GAAAGAAACAAAGTCTGGACCCTAGTGCCAAGACCAAAGAACAGATCTGTTGTTGGTACAAAGTGGGTGTTCAGAAACAAAACTGATAGTGATGACATAATTACAAGGAATAAGGCAAGATTGGTTGCAAAAGGATATTCTCAACAGGAGGGAATTGATTATGATGAAATATTTGCACCAGTTGCTAGATTGGAAGCCATAAGGATATTTTTGGCTTATGCTGCTCACAAAAAGTTTACTGTCTTTCAAATGGATGTAAAAAGTGCTTTTTTCAATGGAGAATTGGAGGAGGAAGTATATGTTGAACAACCTCCAGGCTTTGTAGATTCCAAATATCCAGATCTTGTCTACAGGCTTGATAAAGCACTTTATGGCCTTAAGCAAGCTCCAAGAGCATGGTATGAGACTTTAGCTCAGTTTCTTCTGGAAAGTGGATTTAACAGAGGAACTATAGACAAAACACTGTTCTACCTCAACCATGGAAAGGACTTACTTCTGGTTCAGATATATGTTGATGATATCATCTTTGGTTCTACAAATGACAGACTTTGCAAGAAGTTTGCCAAACTGATGTAGTCAAGATATCAAATGAGTATGATGGGGGAACTTAGCTATTTTCTGGGCCTTCAAGTCAAGCAGAATGAAGAAGGCACTTTTATTTGTCAAACCAAGTACACCAGAAATTTGCTGAAGAAATTTGGACTGCAAGATTGTTCAAGTGCATCCACTCCCATGGCCACTGCAACAAAACTGGATAAGGACACTGGTAAATCACTAGATATTACTGATTACAGAGGTATGATTGGCTCCTTACTCTATCTAACTGCTAGTAGACCTGATATCATGTATGCTACCTGTCTTTGTGCAAGATTTCAGGCAGATCCAAGAAAACCTCACTTAACAGCTGTGAAAAGAATTTTCAAGTATCTTAAAGGAACAGCTGATCTGGGATTGTAGTATCCTAGAGAATCAGATTTCAAACTAATAGGTTACTCAGATGCAGATTTTGCAGGTTGCAAAATTGACAAGAAAAGCACAAGAGGAAGCTGCCAATTTCTTGGAGGCAGATTGGTTTCTTGGTTTAGCAAGAAACAAAAGTCAATTTCCACATCAACTGCAGAAGCAGAATACATTGTTGCAGGAAGCTGTTGTGCACAGATTCTTTGGATGAAGAATCAGTTACTGGATTATGGGTTAACATATTTTAAAATTCCTATTTACTGTGATAATCAAAGTGCTATTGCTATGACAGGTAATCCAGTTCAACACTCAATGACAAAACATATCAGCATAAGGTACCACTTCATAAGGAAACATGTGGATGAAGGTACAGTGGAATTGCACTTTGTTCCAACAGATCAACAACTAGCAGATATCTTCACAAAACCACTGTGTGAAGCTAATTTTACAAGATTGGTAAATGAACTTGGAATGGTTTCAGGTTCTTTCTCTAAATCTGCTTAGTTTTGCTCTGATGCATCAGACTTTATGATCAGTATTTATAGATATTACTATCTTTGTGTATTCTGTGCTTAATTGAAAATTGCTTAAGTACTGATTGTTGTCTGATGTGAATTTCTAAACTCTGATAGTGATATGACTGTTTCTGAGACTATTCAATCCTATGAGGATAACTGTGCTAGATGCTGACCTAGTAGTCTTTAACATACTAGAGATCCCATGTTAGAAGTAATTATTTATGTGGCAATCTATTGACACAAGCAAATTCGGATATTGAGCTTAGTTAAGTTTAATTTATCTATCTTATTACTAAGTCAAAAACTAGAATAATGCTTCTCATCTGTTAAATTCTGATGTTAGTAAATCTGCTGAATGTACTAAGTGCTGATAAACCTCACCTATCAAAAGAAAAAGGAAAAGAAAAGGGAATAAAAATCAGGTACTCCTTTGAGATCTAGAGTAAAAATTGTGGAAGGGACGACCCAAGTGCATTGCTGGTATTAAGTAATATGCATCAGAAAAGCAAAAATAAATATTTTTCTTGGTGACTTTTCACACTCTATGATTACTGGAGAAATACTCTGATAATAGCATAAATTCTGATAAGTAGTCATGACTCACTTACACTGAGAAGCCACTGTAAAATGGAATTTCAAAAGATGCATAAAATAAGCACAAAATAGTTGAGGTGGACTCATGCATGAATTCATTCAATAGTAGGCTTCAGAATAATGACAGATTTTAAGTAAAGTTCTTAGTTATGCCTTATTTCTAAGATGTACTGAAGTGAATCAGACTTTACTCCTTGTCTGATATTTAGCTTAAATGCGCTCACTTTCACTCCATATGAATGATGAAAATTACTGTGGTGGTCAATATTGTTTTAGATGAACAGTTTATGTGTCAGATTGCATAAATTCTGAGGACAGGTTCTGATGGAAGTTCTGATGATTAAGTTCTGAAGAACCGAAATCAGAATTTGTGTGAAGGATTACAGAAATAGCCATTCAACTTTTCGAGTTAAGAAATCATCTTCTGATGACTGTTAAGTTCTGATTTAAGTCTAAATGCTGATATTAAATTCTGATTCTTTACTTGACTTATTCGTGGTTAAAATCTGAAATATTCTTATTTTAAATCAGAATATGTACGGGTGAGATATTAACAGTCACTATAATTAGGGTTAGTGGTACACATCCATATATAGTAATATTTACTTGTTTCTTATGCGCATTAAACCCTGTTTTACACTTCCAATGGCTGTTTCTATTCTCCTCAGTCTAGGGAGACGAGGTAGATTTATTTCTACCTGTCAGCATTAAATTGTCCTTGCGTCTCCTGGTATTATTTTGCCTATAAAAACCAACACCTCATTCCAGCCTACACATCATTCATTTTCTCACACACTCACTCTCTTTTCATTCATATCAACAAAATCATGGTTAACTACAACATGTTCTTGAACTATGAAACCTTCAATATGGAGTTGAGCCGTGAGGGATGGTAGCAGGAATGGCATGTAACCGCCATTCCTGATGAGATTTGGGACGCAGTTCCCCAAGAGGTTCTGACAGACCTCTTGTTCTTTTATATGGATTACCATCGCCATGTTGAGCGATTGGAAGAAGCACGGCTGGAAGCTCTCCGCTAGCAGGAGCGAATAATTCGACTCGCTGTCCTTTTTGTTGAGAGTCGGAAGAAGAAATAATTTATTTTCTTCTTCCTATTTTTCTTCATCGTCAGCTTTGTCTGGCTTCTTAGCATAGGATAAAAGCTGTTGATATTAGGATTTGTATCTTAGGACAATCTTGTAATGTTATGACGTAAATTTCAATTTCATGAATGTATTCTCTTAATATATTAATGAAATTTTTATATTTTTGCAAGATGTTGTCTCTGAGTCATTTGAAATTCTGATGCATGTATAAATCCTGATTTATCAATATTCTGATGACCGTTTTTATCTCTAATAACAAATCAAGTTATGATTCTGATGTGGCAGTACTTGTTCACTTGATTTATTTTTATTGGTCATTCTCACACTTGATGTATTTTTTTTTCAGAATATTGGTTTCGCAGTGAAAATGATTTAATAAGTGGGAACATTTTAAATTTTGAATTAAAAACTGAATTACCTCAATTAATGGGATTACTTGGTAAGTGGAACGGTTTTTCCTTGAAAAACTGAATGTGATAAGTAATGATTACTGTTTTCCCGTGCCCATTAATTATTCTTTACTGCTGCATGTCTGACAGGTGTCCAACGATTACTTTTTTAACCATGTATAAGTAAAAGAGAGAGAAGATTGTAAAATCTTTTATTTACTTTCACACTTTATCTCTCTTTCTTTACCTCTATTCTCTCTCATCTCCTGACGTTGTTTTTTATACAGACATTTTGTCAAACACCTTACAGGAAAACTTATTTCGTAATTTTTCTCATGACACCTAAGGATTTGATTATAGATGGAGCCAAGTTTGTTCCCAACAACTATGCTGCAATCTTAAACCATGATGAAGCTCCATCTGATTTGCACTTTGTACAAGATCTTCTGGCACACAGTGAAATTGGGTATGCATTGACCCAGCCTCAAGTCATTTCAAGCCAACAAGTTCTGACGTTTTGGCGGACTGGGCACTTTGACAATGGTGGTGCTACTGGTACTCCCAGCATTATTTTTGAAGTAAATGATGTTGAGCATGTGGTAACTCCTGGAGCAGTTCGCAAGGCTCTACATTTACCAGAAGGCTGCATTTTCTCAATAGCGGAGGAACCAGTTTTACAGCAGCTCATGGCCAATTTGGGGTATGAAAAGAGTTTGGCCAAGCTTGGACAGTTGAAAAGAGCACATATCAGAAAGGAATGGAGCTTTTTCTTCGACTGCATCACTAAAGCATTTGGCAATAAGTGTTCCAACTTTGATGCCATTCCAATCATGAGTCAGCACATCGGGTATGCTATTATTCACCAAACTCATTTTGATTTTGCAAGTGCTGTGCTAGGATTTATAGGGGATAGAATGACAGAGGATAGGAATGTGGTATACTTTGCTAGATTCTGTCAGCTTATATATACTTTTTGTTGTGCTGATGACCCTCAACTAGCCAGTTCTTTATTTCCACCTTTTAAACTTGCAAAATGTGCTTTTAATTACTTGGTAAATCCTGACCTTAAGAAAAGGGTAGTTAGACGAGGTATCTGTAAAACAGATCTTGGTAAATGCTGATCCTCTAACCTACAGATCTGTTTACCCTGATGTACAACCCACCACCACAACCCAGACAACTCACCACCCATCAGAACATACCACACATACACCTCACTCTACTCAACCCTCTGTCAGAACACATCTCAAACCTTCACAGATACCTCAACCTTCATCATCAGCACATACTGTGAAGCCTTCATCTTCCAAGCCCAAGAGGACAAAGACTGTACCTCAGACAACACAGAAGAGAAGGAAGTTTATTCTGAGAGATGAGTCGGATAGTGAGGAACAGGTTTCTGCATCAGAACCTGTTGTTAAAGAAGCTGAGAAAGTCTCTTCTCAGAAGCATACTAGAATTGGGGTATCTAAGCTTCTCAAAAGGCTTAGAAGAATGTCTTATGCTGAACCTCCCAAGGAATCTAAACCTTCAAAGAAAAGAAAGAAACGGAGAGCTCACAGGCCAGCTTCAGATGATGAGGAAGCAGCAGCTAAGGAAAGAGATCAGGAATCTCTGATCTCCAACGAGCCAGAATTTGCTAAAGCTACTGCATCTCCATCTTCATTGTCACCAACTCATGAAGCTACTACTATAGATAAAACATCTACACCACCTGTGTCTCCTGTACATGAACCAGTATCTACTGAAGACCCAGGCACAAGTGCTGAAATTGATATTCACAATCTAGTTGTGCCTAAGGTTCTCTATTTAGAAGCTCCAACAGCAATAAATCCATCAACAACACCACTTAATGATGCTAATGAAACTCTAGAATTGTCTGCAACACCTTCTCTGCATCTAGATGTTGATGATCAGAATATAGGTGAGCATCAGACTATGGATGTTGATCAGAACTTGGAAGCAGATCAGCACTTAGAGGAGGATGTTGAAGTCTTAATTGTTTCTCATACTGTTCTTTTAACAGAAGATGCTGATTCTATCAGTTCTGATGCTATAAATGCTGATGATACTGGTGATGCTGCTATAAATGCAGATGCTGATGAAGATGGTCCTTCAGGACATGCACCTCAACAGACTGTTTCTAAATCTGAACTAGTCAAGAAGTTTGTTCGAGGAACAGCACCAGTACCTTGGAGTGAAACTCCTAGAGGACAGGAGTGGACTAAGGAATGGAACTCAGTTACCTTTGTTCCATCTGAAAAGATTCTTACTGAGCACTTGGCAAAAGTTGATGAGATGTTAATTAATGATGATTTCAAGACACAGCTTCGAGTCACTGCATTGAGTACTAGACATCTGCAAGGTCTCCATTCAACAACTCATGCAGAGTTACATAAACTTCAGGAAGAATTGCTCAAGCAAGAAACAGTTAAGAAAATTGACAAGAAAACTTTCTTCCAACCTACCTTTGACAGAGTTGCTTACATTGAGAAGACCCAAAAGAAGCAACAGTCTCAGATTGATGATATTTTGAAAAATCAAGCTTCTCAGCAATCTCAACTCGATGAAATCCAATCTTCAGTGGAATTGCTTGTCTCTCTTCTCTTACCTGCTGATGCCAAAAAGGGGGAGAAGGTAATTAAGTCCAAATGCAAAACTGTTAATACACTGAAGGGGAAGGATGATGAAAAAGATGACCAGGGAAACTCTGGAATGGGTGGAGGTCATGGTCAAGGTAGTGGTTTCTCATCAAGAAGAGCTGAAGCTACAGGTTATAGAACAAGTTCTAATACTGGAAAAAGAATTACTTCTGATACTGGTAAAAGGATAAGTTCTGATGAACTTTTGGATCTTGATGAAGAAATACCAAGACAGTTATTTCTGAAAGAAAATCCAGGAATGGACTTGGAGAGTCTGATGGAAGAAGAAGCTAGACTTAAGTCAGAAAAAGTCAATTCTAAATCTGAAGCTTCTGTTGGTAAAAAGAAACTTCCTAAGGCCAAAGGCATTGTGATAAAAGAAAGGACAAATCCTGAAGCAACCAAGGTCAAATCATAATTGCAGATAGATCCAAGGTCCAAGGGCAAAGAAAAAGTTGGTGAACCTATAAAGGTTTATGTGCCTCCTGTGGATGAAGAAATTACTGTTGAAGATGCTGATCTTACTCTGAAGATTTCTAAGACAACCTCTTTCATGGCTCAAGTTGTTCAGAGTCAAGATATAGTTAGTTCTGATATTACAAAGAAGCAAGTAACCTATGACATAGCTCAAGTTGACTTGATATCAGAAGATAAGGAAAAGGAAACCTCTGACATTGCCCATGTTAAACCCTCAAAATTACTCCTATGAGGATTCACCAAGCCAAACAGACTCAACCTTTGAAGATTGCTACAAGTGGTTTTGAAGCTAGAGTGGTTACTGGAAAGGAAGCAAGAGATAAATCTGGATTTGGTAGTGCTGATGAAAGAAGAGTACAGAACACAACCAATGATCCAACTTCCTTAAGTGAACCAGGTATTGGAGCAACTCCTGAAAGATTGAATCAACTAGAATCTGTACAGATGGTCTACCATACCTTCTTGAAAGAACACATCTTATTATATTTCATAACAGATGGAAGGATTTACCATATAAGGGAAAATGCTAAACCACTAAAGTATTTTGAGGAACTAGAACATGTTTTATTCTTACTTCAAGTGAATGACAGAATAACAAAAAGTGCTGCAAATTATTTGAAGACTCAAATTCAGAGACATAAAAGGCTTTATTCAGTAAAGTCTGATAGCACATACTGTCCCAAGTACAGAGATCACAAGGGTGATATTGTTGAGATGAAGCCTAACTCTACTAAGATTATAACTACATTTCTGGGTTACAAGGCTGTAGAATTCAATCTTGAGTCTGACAAGGCGTATTTGATCAGACTGGATCAGGACATAAGGAAAGCTAGAATTAATGATCTCAGGGCTGCTATCTTCCAAACTGGTGAAGATTCTGCAGAGCTTAAAGATGCTAAAAGGAGAATGATTGATGAACTCAGATATGCTGAGAGATGTTTCTTAAAGAATTATCTCAGAACAACTCCTGACGTCAGAGAGATCAGAAAGTGAAGCCAAGTCAAGATCTACAACTGCTCAAATTCTGATATAAATACAGACTGAAGTTGTTATCAGTAGTTAAAATTGGTAAAGCTTTAAGGACTGTAAGTTATAGTTATCTAGTCAAATTCTCATGCATTTGTACTTAATGTTTTTGACATCATCAAATATCTGTTAAACTTGTATATTATGCTAATTTACAAGTTGGGGGGATTGTTAGATATATTTGATAATGTCATGACTAATATGATTTATGTTTAGTTTTCAGATCTTACTTAAACAGGACAAATCAGTACTTAACTGAAATCAGCACTTATACTGAAGTCAGAACTTAAGTTATCAGTACTTAAGGTTCAGGAGATATTTATCAGAAGATAATATCAGGACTTAAAGGAAACGTTCAAATAAGGAAGGCGGCTGATTGAAAGGAAAAGAAGATCAAGACAAACGTATGAAGAGATATACATGAAGAAGGAATTCTATGAAGAATAGAATACTTGGAAGAAAAGATATCTGATTGATATATTTTAGGAAGCAGAATTATATTCCATATCAATTAGTGATTATCTTGTAACTGTGTAGTATATAAACACAGACATAGGGTTTACACTATAATTGTTATCATTATCGAGAATATTATTCATTGTAACCCTAGCAGCTCTCGTGATATTTGTTCATCACTGAGAGAGGACAATTACATACTGTAACAGAGTTTATTGCTTTGAATAAAGTTTATTTTCTGTTACTTATGTTATTAGAATTCGATTTGATTATGCTATACACTGTATTCACCCCCCTCTACAGTGTGTGTGACCTAACATCTTCATATTCTGAGGATATCGATAATCTTCATCGTCGTCAAATCGTAGTAGCCTCGGAAGATTCCACACTAGATAATTGCAGTTTCCTGGAGTTCTATACAGCTCAGCACAATCATCTCAAACGAATGCGCCTATCTTACCTTACTCATTGGTACTATATCCAATAGTCTAACAGGAACTCGATATGAGCTCAACCGTCCTCACATAGCTATACACACTCCTACACACTCTCGTTTCTAGTTTACTATAACCTCAGCTCTGATACCAACCTGTAACGCCCCCAAATCCGTGCTCAAGGGATTTGGTCGTCACTATGAAACCTCAATTCAAATTAACCTGTTTAATCAATAAACAAATGCCAGCGGAAGATATTTATCATTTATGACCCTAAATTAATCCAAGATCTTCTAAGGTTACAGTTCTAGAAACAAGATATCCACATTCCACAAATAAATTTTTCACTTTCTTTTAAAACTCTTTTCAATAAATTCCAACTCAAAACTAAACCCACTAGTATAACTTCGAAATGAAGTATACTAGGCCCAAATAAAATATACAACTATAATATAATATAATATAAACAACTTTACACAAAAGAACTTACATTAATTCACAAACCCTGGACCAACCACCTTCCAAAAGCTTCTTCTTTACTTCCTCGAATTACACGGCTAAACAGTGCAAGTTAATCCTCACTGGAGGTTAAATTTAAAAATAGGCAAGTATGAGCGAAAGAAATGCTCAGCAAGATCATTATAATATATATATGGTCGTTTTGATATAAAATCGAAATCTGCATTAGAGCAGAACATTTAAAATCATAATTGTTGAATCATAAAATTTTAGTTGAGGAACCCCAGAATTGATTTCTTAATCGTATTCAAAACCATTTTGATATTTTTGAGCGAAATGCTTCAGCAATACTTTGAATCTTGATGAGAATAAAACTCGTAAAACAATGTTTATGGAAATATCGTAAATCACAATAACATGAAATAATGATAATGGATTGAATCATAAACTTTACTCAAAACTGAATTTTTGAAATTAATACTTATTTTGCTGTCATATCAAATTAGATATCAATACGAACTTTGATGCTCACAACATCCCATACTGAAGTCAACATCAATCATCTATACTAATACCACCTTTGATATTTAACAACAACGTAACTATCAGCATTAAATAAATCAGAATCTGAATCAAAACTGCATTTTACCATTATTCCAAAATGAAAACAGTTGAATAACCATTTATTCTATGAATATCAAAAATGATATGATAATTTAGATTGGGATCATTCTCCGACGGAGGTACTATCACATGTTGATCAGCCCGTGTGATAGCACAAGGTCATGATTCATAGAAACATGTCCCCAAAACACGAGTACTCAAAAAAAAGGCAATATACCTGCCTATGGCAAAAATTATGTCATAATATCTCATATGACACTTAGAAATAGCCCTCCGCTGGACCGTCCGCCCCGGTCACTTACGCATTTATGATCCAATCTTAAAACCTTTTATTGACAAGGGGTCATAATAATCAACACCCGAAATAATTTTATTCCTCATTCACTTAGGCAGGAATATTCGCAACCAAATCACTTTTATCAAAATCCAAAACATTTGTAAATCCAGTAAGTTGATAAGTAAAATCACTTAGCTATTCTGAACATAGAATAGTAAAAGAATACTTGTATAAACAGAATTACTTAATTCAGTGATATGTAAAACATTTATCTATTCTGAACTGAGAATAGGGAAAGCAATACTTGCATAAGAAGATTCAAAATAAATATCACTTGAACAATAAGTGATGATAGGCATACTTTCCTTTGGGTTTTTAGCAGTTAGTCACACTCACAACGACACATCTATTTTGACCTTCTCTCTCAAAACATCATTGTCTTTCTTTTCAAAACTTTACTGATATGCTGCTCCTGCGATTGCTAGAATCCAGACATTCAATACCATTTTATTTCACTCTTTATCCAACGTCCAGTTCTGATTATCTCGAATGATCTGCATCTACGATTAAAAGATTACACTTTAATTGTCTAAACGATAATAACTCGACGAACTGAGCGTCAAAACTCTAATGTCTACCCATACGATAGCCCGCACATAAAGAAGACATACAAACGCAAGACCATTGACCCACTTACACGCGTAACTAATATAGCACTTAAACACATAATTCACGTATCACATAATTTATATCACATATTACTCGGTTCGTCAAAAGGTTTGACTCGGTATGTTCAAAACCAAAATCGGGTTAAAATATGACTTTTTAGTCACTACGCGACTCAGAATTGATTTGCAAAACAAGAGACCTTTCAAAACAAAAGGTTTTGGGTCTCAAAAGTATTTTTATTGAAAGCAGAATATTTTTCTGAGTCTGTACGCGTTCGTTTCGTATTAAACGGACGAACGGTTTATTTATTACGAATAAAATAAGAATTAATAGGAATAAATCTATTAATAATAATATCAATTGATTTTTAAATACCAAAATATAATTTTTAAAAGCTTAAAAACAATTTTTAGGAATTATTTGGATTAATTATAAATAATTGTATATTATTTAACTATTTATAAATAAAATTAATTGATTAAATGAATTAATCAATCAATTAAATTCATAAATAATTAACTAAAATATTTTATAAATAACTAAATCAAATTGAATTTTTGAAAATAATAAAAGGAAACAAATTTTTGAAATTTAAAGCAATTCAGTTTTATTAAATAATTAACCAAAATATTTTTGGGGAAAAAAAGATTTTTAGGAATTTTTAAAATAGAATTTTGATTTAAAAAGGAAACAAAAATACAGAAACAAGTTCTGCATTCCTGTCTTCTTCTTCACGGGATCAAAGGGCGGAGCAGGAGGGTGGTGGGTGGCCAGAATGTGAAGAACACGGCCACCGGAATCTGGAAAACCCAGAAATCGGTGCTGTATTCCGGCACCTTCCGGCAACACCAAACTGCCAAAAACCACACTGCATCCCTTCGGTTTTTTCCCCAATTCGATTCCCTACCCTTCCCCGAACCCCCAGGCTACTCAGAATCATAAAAACACCCCGGGAAATCAATTACCGATTGAAACCCGTCCCCTTCTTCGTACTTTCCGGAGAAAAATCGATTCTAGTCAAATCGGAACCAAAAATCGAGTTTTTGATATCAAAATAAAGCTAATTAAATATGCAATCGATTCCCATCATCACAACAATCAAATAATGATCAGAACCCTCGGAAAATTATCATTTAAAAAGAAGAAAACGATGAACTCGACCCACATCATTTAGCAACAAGACAACCAACATAAATACATGAATCGATTCTTTGAATCATTTTAAAACTATTTATAATAACAAAAACAATCAATAATCACCAGAACTCAAAATCAATTTTCAAGCTCAAGAACAAAAATTTGAATTTCTAAAATACCTAACATCAATCGATGAAACTGGTATGAACAGAACGGGCTCAACGAGAGGATTAATTTCATATGTAGAACATCAAGAACGGATTCCTAGAATTCCCAAAATCATTGATTGTTTGTTCAAGAACAAATTTTACCCCTAAAACTATGTTCTTCAATTTCTATCTTTCTGAAAATTTTAATAAAAATAAATTAAATAAATAAAATTCGCAGCTTTTATATTAATCAGAAAATTATACCCCCAAAATTAATTAAGGGTGTTTTTTTATTCCCATAATTAAGATAATTAAGCCCCAAAATTATAATTACGGGGAATAATTTTAAAAGTAAAAAAATACAAAATTAATGTCAAAATTCCCCAAAAATTGCGAATAATTCAAATTTACAGAAATCCTGGGTATCTGAAATACAATGGATATTTTATAAATAAAAACATGAATTTTGTGGGCTTTGACGTCCCGGTGGGGTTCCGGTCTGTTTATTTTTGAAAAACAGAAACGATCTCTAAATTAACTGAAAATCCCGAAAATACATAAAATACATTCAACACACACAAAACGAGATAAAATGAGTAACGCAAATAAACACGCGTCTAAATTACGGATCGATTCATATAAATACATTTTAAACACGTAACGAGTTTCCTATTGGATCATATCGGATCCGAAAATAGATTACTTAGCCGCTAAGTAACTATAAAAACGATACAATTTAGTATCAAATTTGGATAATTATCAAAACCGAGCTTCTTATAAAACACTTTATATGAAAATAATATAATAATGTCCCGCCTTTCGATAATACGGATTTTGTTGATTTATCAAAATATTTATCGTATCGAAAATTTTGCGCCGGGACGCGCACGGGTCAAACCGTAATCTGGATCGAAAAAGTTAAAACACGGAAAATGTTCAGAATATCCAGATTAGGTTATGAAAGAGTTTTCGGAAGAGTTTTGGGTTGTAAAAACGTAAAAATGGTTTAGGTTTAACAATTCCCAGCTTTATAAAATAGTTTTATGATTACTCAGAAAATAATTATTAAATCTATAAATTCTTATAAAATCATATAACAGTCCAAAAATTACCATAAAAATATCACAATTATCTATATTTTATTTTGGACATATAATAATTAAAATACTCAAAGAATATCACATATAGACATTCAAAACATCACTTCAATTACCTAGAATATTTCACCAAAATTCACATAAACAATTCCAAATAAAAATAATATTAATATTTGAAAATATGGGATATTAAAGTACCCCTAGTCATATAACCACAAATATCCCTTCTCAGCCACCCATTATTTATGTAGGAAGAATTTCTGATCGTTTCTAGTAAGGTTGAGAGAAAAGATCTAGAGAAAAACACAAATAATGAGAGGTAGGCTCCTGACCTGCAAAACGGAGAGGTAGATGAGAGTCAAGATTTAGTTGATCCTTGTGAGGAAACTCTGACTATTAAAAGTCATGAGTTGATTGTAGTGAAAAGTAGTGAGACTACTTTAAAAGAACATAGAGATCTAAGTGGTTCATTTTCTTCCATTGCAGGTGCTCAGAGTATCAAAGAAACAGTTGTTGGTGAACAGCCTGTAGACCCTCAGTTAAACTGGGATGCACCAAGTGCTGATATTTTCCCTGCAGGTATAAAAGGTAATGATTTACTGTAGTCCACTCATGCTTTAACTTCAACCATTTCTGCACTCCCTGTTACTGCTGGTGATGAAGTTGCAGAACAGCCTATTCCTATAACTGAAACTCCAATATAAATCCAATTCCTGAGTCTCCTGCAAACTCTACTGGAATTGAAGTTTTGGAGATAGATGTTGAGATACATATTCTCATGGTCACAATTCATGAGGTTGAGTTAAACGCTGATGTTGAAATTTCTGAAGCTGTTGGCTCCCATACTACTCTCTTGGAGGATTTATTACCAAACTCTAATGCTGGAGATGAAGTGTGTTGTGAAAGACATGCATGTATCATAACAAGACTAAGTCATACTGACAACCCTAAGATTAGTTGTATCGTAACCTTAATCTGTAATTCATACTTGTAACACTTAATGTCTGTAAAATGTAAATGGAGCAGACTGGAGCATTTTTCTCTGAACAGTGTCAAGCCTAAGAATTCTATCTGGAAGAAGATTAAGAAGATCATTCCTTAGAAGAATTATGAAGAAGCTTGGAGTTGAATAAATCTATTTGGTGTAAAACATTCCAAGTCAAGATCTCTACAAGTCACAGAATTAGTGTTATAGAGAAGTCACTCGAGAACTCAGAAAGACCTATCGAGAACTCAAGAATTGCCTATCGAGAACTCAGGAACTGTCTATCGAGAACTCAGGAAATGCTATTGGAGATATCGATAAGTCAGATACCCATTCGAGAACTCAGAGATATCGACAAGAGTATACATTCATTAGAGAACTCTGAGTTATCGATAAGTCAAAGTCCATTAGAGAACTCTGAGTTATCGATAAACCAAAATTCACTAGAGAACTCAGAGTTGTCGATAAGTCAAGTCAATAATTCAGAGATATCGACAAGCCAACATGCCTATCGAGATGTCGAGTTCTCTACAGCTTAATTGGAGATCTCGAAGTGAAGAAATTTCTCTAAGTACAGAATTGCAGAACAGTTTAATATTCAAGGTTGCAAATCAACAAACAATTCACATAGCTGGATTGACAAGTCTACAAAAAGCAACTTGAGAGATGTGCAAGATCTATGGCAAGGATTAACTGACAGAGGAGATTAAAGAAACACGGGATGCTAAAGATATGCTAAGCTAGAAATGGAAGATTTGCTTTTCTATAAATAGAAATGACAAGTGACAGTTTAGAAAAGCTAATAGCATGTTTATTATCCACTGTGTAAACAAGCAGTTAACTGAGTTATAAAGTTAACACTGGTCCTCTAGTTAAGCAGAACAATTAAGATAGAAAATTGTGTGTTCTCTCTCAAGAAAGAAGCTAAGTTCTAAAACAAGAACTTAGAGATTTTGTAGCAAAACACTGCTTGATTTTTAATATAAAATTAATTGAGTTTTGAAGATCTTTGTTTTACATATTTACACAGTTATTTATGTTTAACATCTATTCTACTAAATCATTGATAACAACCAATTGATAAAGCCTAAGTCGATCAAAAATCAAACAGTTAAGCCAAAACACATTCACCCCCCCTTCTGTGTTGTATTCATACCTAACAAGTGGTATCAGAGCAAAATTTGAAAGTAAATAGATTAGATCTTGGAAAAATGAATACACAGAAAATCAGTAGTATCAAGATTCCTCCTTTTGATAAGGCCAATTACACTTTATGGAAAAAGAAAATGTTGATGTTTATAAGAATGGCTAATCACCTTTACATTGGTATCCTCAAGAATGGGCCCTTCACTTCTGTAGTTAGAGTTGAGGAAACCACAGATGGAGATATGGTTATTCCAGCTCATTATGCTCCCAAGGATCCATCTGAGTACACTGAACCTGAAAGAGAGAAAGTTTCCCTAGACGGTGCTTTGCAACTGATACTAATTGAGTCACTTGACAATGTAATGTATAATAACATTGTCAACTGTGACACTGCTAAACAGATATGGGAAAAGATTGAAATACTTTATGAAGGAACTGAGGAGGTTAGGTCAAATCAAAGATGGATATTGATTTCTCAGTATGAGGGTTTTATGGCTAAACCAAAGGAGGGTATTACTGATGTGTTTGAAAGGTTTAATAAGCTGATAAATGACTTGCAGCTTCATGATAAATTTTATGATGTTGAAGAAGTGAATTTGAAGTTCTTGCTTACTCTCCCTGACCATTTGGAACAAAAGATCTCTGCAATCAGAGAAGGAAGGGATTTGAGTAGAATCACACTGGAAGTGCTTTATGGGGTTCTGAAAACTTATGAACTTGAAATGATTCAAAAGAAATCATTAAGGGCTGGTCAAGGATATGTACTAGACGGCTCAAGTGCACTAATTGTGAATGATGGCCAGACCTCCAATAATGAGCAAAGATCTCAAACTCCAGAAGTTTCTACAAGTGAGAAAAGAGCCAATGACACTAAAGAGCAAGTCATACTGGAATTGGATGAAGAAGATGAGTTCTACACTCTTGATGAGCTTGATGAGCTAGATAAATCAATGGCTTAATTGGCTAGAAAATTCTCTAACATTAGAGTGAAGAAACCAAGATTTTTCAAAAGCAAAGGACAGTCCTTCAACAAAGACAGTAGCTAGAAAGGAAAAGGGAAGTACACTCCTGATAGCAAAAATGGCTACAAAACTGGATCTGTTGATAGATCAAATATAAGGTGCTTTAATTGTGATGAGCTGGGCCATTTTGCTACAGAATGTAGGAAACCTAAGAAGGCAAAGAAAGATAAAGCCTATCTTGAATTGGAAGCAAAGTATGATTCTCTTCTAAAGAAGTAACAAGGGAAAGCTTATATTGCTGAGGGTAAAAGCTGGGATGATTCAGATAACGATGAAGATGAAGAAGTTGGAAACTATGCACTCATGGCCTTGGATCAAGGAGACTCTTCATCATCTAAATCACAGGTACCAACTCTTACCATAATTGATTTAAATGTGAGTCAATATAAGGAAACTGTTGAAAAGATGAGCACAAAAATGTTCCACATTCATACAAGCATGGTTGCTGCAAATGAGGAAGTTAGCAGATTGAAAAAGATCAATGAAAAACTTGAGAGTGAAAAACAAGAGACTGAATTATTGCTGGTTGAGCTTGATACTACTAAGCAAGAAAATGCATATTAAAGAACAAGTTAAAGTGTGCAAGTGAAATTGAAGCAGTATTGAGAGAAAAGCTGGAGAAGAATGAAGTGAAGCTGAAATCCTTCAAAAATGCCTCTGATTTGATTGGCCAATATCATGAAAAGAACAAGCCATGTGCAAACATTGCCATTGGTCTTGATTATGAGGGTTTGAACAACAAAAAGAAGTCTGTCAGTGACAAAGGAAAATTAACTGAAACTGAGGATGTTCCAATTATTCTGAAGAAAGTTGAATCACCTTTGTTCAAGGCATGTGAAGTGAACTTCAGTGAAGAAGAGTTGATCATCAAACAGGAGATAGCTGATGAAGACAAGGAAAAGAAAAATGATGAGACAACTCAGTCTTCCATCTCTGTTGAAACACCAGAAGCCAATCAAGAAACTAAGGAGTCTGTGAAGGGGATTAAAGCTAAACAGGTCAAAAAGAAAAAGAAGAATAGAAATGGAAAGATTGGGATAAACAAAAGCAATAATTTTGCTTATGTTGCAAATGCTCCTAGAAAGAGGTGTGAGAATTGTGGATCAATGAATCACCTAACTCATCTTTTTAAAGAGATTATTAGCAATCCACCTGAAGGAGTGTGCAAGTATAATGAAGCTAAGGCTAATGATCCCTATTCATTCTGTGACAAGTTTGACTGCATTCCCTGCAACATGAAAGTGATGAGGAGTTGCCAAAAATTGAGAATTGATCTCATAGAATCAAAAGTTGGTTCTATATCTAAAAGGAAAAATGCTCAACAGTCTATGAATTCCATTTTCTGAAAATTCTCATTCTACTTCTGCAAAATCAGTTAATAAGAAGAAAGTGCCCAACACAGCTTGGGTAACTAAACATAATTAATCCTCATTGTGTGCAGGGAAAAGGAAAGAAAGTCATATGGATCATTGATAATGGATGTTCCAGGCATATGACAGGTGATAAGGCCCTGCTATCACAATTTGAGGAGGTGGCTGGCCCCTTGGTGACCTTTGGAGACAACAACAAAGGATTCACAATGGGATATAGCAAGATTGTTTCTGAAAATGTTGTCATTGAAGATGTAGCACTAGTTGCTGGATTAGAAGTAAATCTCCTAAGTGTTAGTCAATTTGCAGACAGAGGTTTTCAAGTTGTTTTCAACAAAGAAGATTGTGCTTTTATTAGCAAAAAGACTGGTGAAATTGCTCTTAAAGGAGTAAGAAAGGGAAGCTTGTTTGTTGCAGACTTAGACTCAACAAATAAGGATGGTGTGTGGTGTTTCTACACCAAGGCATCAGAAGAGCAAAGAAAATTATGGCATAATAAGCTATCTCACTTGAATTTCAAAGCAATCAACACCTTAGACAAGAAGGAGCTTGTGAGAGACATGCCCAGTCTGGAATTTGCTCAACTGGAAGTTTGTGAAGCTTGTCAGAAAGGAAAGATGAAAAGATTTAGTCACAAGTCAAAAACTGTGAATTCCATAAGTGCACCTCTGCAACTTATTCACATGGACTAGTTTGGGCCAGTAAATGTCTTGTCCATTTCAAGGAACAAATATGCCCTTGTCATGGTTGATGATTTTTCAAGATACACTTGGGTTGAGTTTATGTACTCTAAAGATGAAACTCCAAACATTATAATTGAGCACATCAAGAAAATTGAGAAGCAAGCTGAAGGAAAAGTTAGTGTGAAAAGATTGAGAAGTGATAATGGAACAGAATTCAGAAACTCAACATTAATTGAATTCTGCAAAAGCAAAGGCATTGTTCAAGAATTTTCAGCAGCTAGAACACCTCAACAAAATAGAGTAGTTGAGAGGAAAAATAGAACATTGGTTGAAGCTGCTAGAACTTTGCTACAAGATGCTCAATTGCCAACTAGTTTTTGGGAAGAGGCTGTTAATATTGCATGCTACACTCAAAACAGATATCTCATCAACAAAGCTCATGGCAAATCACCCTACTCAATCATGTCTAACAGGAAGCCTACAGTGAAGCATCTACATGTGTTTGGAAGCACGTGTTATATTCTAAAAGATAACTCTGAATATGTAGGAAAATTTGACTCTAAAGTTTTTGAAGCAATTTTTATGGGATATTTATTGAAAAGAACAGCCTACAAAGTTTATGTGATTAATCAAAAGAAAATTATAGAAAGCACAGATGTGACTTTTGATGATGACAAGTGTCCAGGCTTGGAATGCCTTGATGTAAATGATGCTGAAGCCCTTGCATTTCAAAATCTAACCATTGATAGTGATTCTGATGAGGAAGATGAAGTTGTGGCACAACAAGTGACAAATGAAGAGACTTCTGAACAAAATCATGGGAATGAAAGCTCTCTTCAGACAACTGAATTTGATGGCACAAACTCAGGGGGAGAAGAAGAGAATGGAAATGACAGTCATGGTAATACTACAGAAAATGATGAAGGCACTAGTCAACAGACACACACTAGAAAGTGGGATAGGAGTCATACAGTAGAAGCTATTATTGGTGATCCCTCAGCTGGTGTGAGAACTAGGTGTGCAACTACTAATGAATGCCTACATGCATGTTTTCTATCTCAAGTAGAGCCCAAGAAAACTGAAGAAGCCCTATTGGATCCTGATTGGATATGTGCTATGCAGGAGGAGCTGAATCAGTTTGAGAGAAACAAAGTCTGGAAATTAGTTCCTGCACCAAAGAATAGAAGCATAATTGGAACTAAGTGGGTGTACAGGAACAAAATGGATGAAAATGGAATTATTACTAGGAACAAAGCAAGGTTGGTTGCTAAAAGCTACTCACAAGAAGAGGGAATTGACTATGATGAGACTTTTGCTCCTGTTGCAAGACTAGAAGCAATAAGAATTTTTCTGGCATTTGCTGCACACTCAAATTTCAAGGTGTATCAAATGGATGTCAAGAGTGCCTTTCTTAATGGTGAACTAGAAGAAGAAGAAGTTTATGTGCAACAGCCACCTGGCTTTGAAGATCCAGAACTCCCTAACTTTGTTTACAAATTACTCAAGGCTCTGTATGGACTGAAACAGGCACCTAGAGCATGGTATGACACACTGTCAGTATTTCTACTCAAACA
Organism: Apium graveolens; assembly: GCF_009905375.1. Lineage (NCBI taxonomy): Eukaryota > Viridiplantae > Streptophyta > Magnoliopsida > Apiales > Apiaceae > Apium > Apium graveolens. Next base: position 166,678,444 of record NC_133650.1, on the reverse strand, counting down.
TGGTTTTACCAGAGGTACTATTGATAAGACTCTTTTTTACAAGAAGCATGGTGGAGATATGATCCTAGTTCAAATCTATGTGGATGATATCATCTTTGGATCTACTAATGAAAAACTTTGTCAAAGATTCTCTAGGCTAATGCAGAGTGAGTATGAAATGAGCATGATGGGAGAATCGAGTTACTTCCTTGGCCTTCAAGTTAGTCAAAGAAGTGATGGTATTTTCATCAGCCAAACCAAATATGTGAATGATTTATTGAAGAAATTTGGTATGTTGGATAGCTCACCTGCATCTACACCAATGTCTACTGCAACCAAGTTGGATGAAGACAAGAAAGGTAAGAGTATGGATATTTCAAGCTACAGAGGAATGATTGGATCATTACTTTATTGGACTGCTAGTAGACCAGACATCATGTTTGCTACTTGTTTATATGCTAGATTTCAAGCCAATCCAAAGGAATCACATTTGATGGCTATAAAAAGGATTTTCAGATACTTAAAGGGAACTCCAAACTTGGGATTATTGTATCCTAAGGGAACTGGTTTTGAAGTTGTTGGATACACAGATGCAGATTTTGCTGGATGCAGGGTTGATAGGAAAAGTACTAATGGAAGCTGTCAATTTCTTGGTCAAAGACTTGTGTCCTGGTACAGTAAGAAACAGCAATATGTGTCAACTTCCACAGCTGAGAGTGAATATATAGCTGCTGGAAGTTGTTGTGCTCAGGTGCTTTGGATTAGAAATCAGCTAATGGACTATGGTCTAGTGTTACACAAAATTCCTATTATGTGTGACTGTAATAACCCCAAAAATTTTGGACTTTTTGTAACCCTTATGAATAGTGATTTTGCTGATTATGCTGAATAAGAAAATTTTTCATGCCACACTATGTAGGGGTTCTTTTATTGATATTCTGAGATCTTATAAGTACTCTATGTGGTATATAAGTGTATGTAAAGATCGTCAGAATCCAAATCTGAACACTTTGATTTTTCCCAAAAATCCACCAGATACCGAAAGAATTGAGTATAAGGTAACAGGATCAAAAGTATTTAAATTCAAGGATTATAAGAGAGGATCATAAAAGGAATATAATGTATTGAGAAAGGTTAAGAGAACCCAAGTAATAAGATCCCGGGTATGATCCCTCAAACGATAAACGAGAACGAAAGTTAAGTGAACCGTATAACAGATCAGCGGTAATTAGCCAAGTGATTAGGGGTTAATCAAAGAGTTAGTGGAGGGTGATATCATCTCACCAACAAGAAGAGGACAAGTGTGGGAGGATGACATGGGAAGATGACATAAGCATGACCAAAAGAGAAGGAAGTGGTGGTTGATTATAAACCACACAAATTTCACCATGGTTAAAAGTAATTAATCAAAACAAAAGCAAACAACCAAGGAAAGCAAAACAAATCACAAAAACACAACTTGACTTCCATTTTCTTCAAGAAGCTCTCGGCTTTTCCATGAAAAGCAAAGGAAAAATTTTCAAAACTTAAGCTACACACCTTCATAATTCAAGAGGTTTGTTTCTTTAGCTTCCATAATTCATAACTTAGATGAGCCATAAGTTTAAGCTCAAGATTCCATGTTTATCATAGCTAATCAATTCATCAAAGTTCTTGGTGAATAGTGTTTTTCAAGAACTTTAAATTTTGATCTTGTGTTTTTGTTTTGATAAAGCTTTACTAAGGATTTTCCAAGGTTGTTTCAAGCTCATTACTTACTACTAATCACAAGGAAGGTAATCTATTGACCTAGCATTATTATTGAATGATTAAGGGCTTGTATGAGTAGTATAGTTGATGAGAGGCATGATTATTGTGTGTTTAGAGATGGGTTGGTTTTGTGATGTTTTTGGAGTTGTAAAACTTGATTATTAGTTAATGAACTTAAGTAAGCTTTTAGTTCATGATTGAGAAGTAGTATAAATTGGAGAACTTGAGGTGTTGGGGCTGTTGTAGTATTGTATGGATGGAGTTTGGTTGTAGTAATGATTGTGGATTGATTGTGGATTGAATTGGAGTAGTATAAAATTTGGTAATCGCGTAAACATAGCCGTCGTAATGCCCGATTTACCTTGGACTGCTTTTGTTCTTAACATGAGGACCCGTGAACACACTGTTAAGTTTTGACCATTGCCATGATTAGATATTTCATGTTACGAGCTTCATTTCGATATGTGGTTCGCTTGAATCCGATGTACGGTTTAGGAGAAACGACCGTTTTAAGTAACGGCGCTTCGCGACTGAACCATTACCCCTCGCCTTACTTTGAAACCTTGGTTAAGGACCTTAAATGACTGATTGGGGTATGAAACAATTATGTAAAGTGGATTAGGCATTTGGTAGGGTACTCGCGAAAGAATCGCCTTAAAATTCTTAATGGTTAATTTATTAAAAATGGTGGAGCCGAGGGTACTCGAGCGACTTAAGTGAATCATTAAGCGCAAAAGCGAACGTTAGTGTTCAATTGGTTAAAGTCTAGTTTCTTAATCGACCGGGGCATAATTCCGACTTATGTTGTTATTCATAGGTTATCGGACCCACTCTAAGCTTAAGTCTATCCGGGAACACTCGGGCAAGTTTTCTACCCGTTATACTGTTGTTGTGATGTATATATATATATATGCATTATCTTGTGATAGATGCATGATGGTTAATTAGCGTATCTTGCGATATATTGGAGCATGCTGATATGGTATATATGCATGTCTATTTCGTAATATTGATATGTAATTGTTGATTCAATTGCTTATAAGTTGCATAATACATATGCTAGAGATAGGCAGTATTTGCGTATACCCTTAGTATAGGGGACCCAAAGGTGAATATTTTTCTAAACCGGGAGTCGATGTTCCCGAGTATAATATATATATATATATATATATATTTATATATATATATAAATATAGTTTTCAAAACTATTAATCGAATAAGGTTTATTCGATAACTTTATTTTATTTAATGAATATTATCTTGAATATTCATTCGAGGACTTATGACTCTGTTTATTCTATTTAATGAGTATTATCTTGAATATTTATTCGAGGACTTATGACTCTGTTTATTCTATTTAATGAATATTATTTTGAATATTTATTCGAGGACTTATGACTCCGCTTATTTCCTAAATAATATTCTTTATTTTATTAAAGAATAATGTTTTGATAATCAAACTTATTTTCGATTATTCAAATAAAGATCGTACTTTCGTATAAGTATATCTTTGGTTATTTATTATTCATTTCAAGTATGAGTTTTAAAACTTCTACTTCAAACTATTTATATAGAGATTATCCATATGGGAATATTATTTAAATAATAATATTCAGATATTTTCTAATATATTGGGACTGATTTATTTCATTAAATCAGCATTACTCCAAACATTCTTAAAAATGTTTTCGAGTCTTCAAAATGATTTTTAAAAGTTAGAGCGGATCCCAAAACTCATTTTTATATTTAAGATCTTCCTTTCAAAGGGGATTTAAATACTCGCTCAAAACCTGAGGGATCCGGCTCTGTGGTGTATTTTATATTCGCAGCGAGGTTGCTGTTTTGATAAATGAATTGATTACTTACCCAACGTTCGGGAAGTAAGTCCATCTATTGAGTAGGCATAAGCAACATGGGCTCAGTGGGCGTCCATGAAAGTGTAAGTGGCTCAGTGGGAGTCCATCAAATGCGTAAGTGGCTGAGTGGCAGTCCAACATAAGCTCCTATTGCGACCAGGGTGATGATCAGTGGGGAATTCATCCATCTACTAGTAGAAAAGGTTACTTATTGGTATCTTTGCCTGATCAGCAAGATATTAGGTTTATGCCAAGGTTTTCTCCCTTCTAAATTCATTGGATATTGCAACTCTGTTTATAATTTTCATAACAGAGGTTTTCAAAGAGTGTATGAAATGTATATATATAGGTGTATATATATATCGGGACTTAATGAAGTATCTCGTAACTTCATTTCTTTCAAATGATATTTCAAAGATTGAATCTATTCAAGTCTTAACTTGTAGTCTCATCGGTATGATGAACTTTTGAAACTAATTATAACTTGAACGGTGGTAGTTCAAGTAGTATTCGGAAAAGATATAAGTATATTGGAGTATCTTGTTACTTCATCTTTTAAACTTATATCTAGTAAATGATTATCTTATGCATGTCAAAGATTTTCAGAAAAATGTTGAGACAAGGTTAGATATATAAGATCACCTTGCAACGATATTTTTATATAGTTATAAACTGGAACTCTGTGTATATTATACATGGCAGAGGATTTCAAAGATTTTGAAAAGTATATAAGTATATATATATATACTGAATATTTTGCGGCTTCGTCGCATTAAGATATCAAACTTGGTTCATTTCTTCTTGACCAAGACTTTCATGAGTACTATGAGAATGCTCATATATTGTTAATTATTATACATATTATTTCGGTGGGCTTGTTGCTCACCCTTGCTTTCTTCTTTCATCACACAACAATAGATAGACAAGATGAACAGGACCAAGCTCCCAATTTGCGAGCGGATAGGAAACGTTCCGCAGTTTCCTGTAGGCGTTGATGCCGCTGTAGCTGAGGTAGAAATTACCAATAGGCTAGGCTTTCAACTTCTGATGTACCAGACTTATGTATCTATATGAATTGTAATAATGGCAAAGAAATGTAAATTTATTCAGAAACCCTTTTAAGGTGTAACGGTTTATAATTGTGGAATAAAATGACTTGTGTTATTTTTGGTATTCATCTCTGAGACTATAACCTGTGGTGTGTGTGTATATTGTGGGGTCACAGTACGCAGTAGTTGGTTGTTTATTAAGGTTAAGTGTTATTAAGGGAAATGAAACTCGTGACAACCCGGATCCCCGACCCCGGATTTGGGGGTGTTACAGAAATGGTATCAGAGCCAAGCGTTATAAACCTCAGAGATGATGCGACGATATAATAATAAACTCATAAAGATAATGAGAACTCTTGCCAAGTTCATAGTCGGACTACTTAAAGTAGCACTGACAGTTAAAACCCTTACGGGAACCCTTACAAAAATTATGATAGTAACATAGTTCGTGATCATATAGGGCTGCGGGGCACCGAACCCTGAGGTTCAGGAGCATCAGCATAAGGATGTTTTATTACATGTTGGAGATCAAATTGTGAATCCGATAGAGTACCCTAACGAGGGACCGGATGAGATTCATATTGGGAATATTGCAGTTGAGGATGTTATCCCAGAAGGGATTGCTGCCGAGGAGGATCTCGTGGAGGGTCCTGACGAGAATAAAGAGAGGACCGCTGAGGAATTGATGAACGTAGTCAGGGCGACTACCAGAGCTAGAATGGCCGCGAGGGTGGCACTAGAGGATGAAGAGTTACCTAGGGCACAGAGGATAATGAGGGTAGAAGGAGTGGGGCCTTCCACGGCACCAATTATACCAGTATCAGACCCTCTTCTAGAGGTTCCTGTAGACATCCATAAGGTTCCACCAATTCCTGTTCCCTCCCCTGTGCAGAGCCCAACACCTACTGAGGAAATGCCACCTTTATCTCCTGCACCATTGTCACCTGATACCGTGCTTGGTTATCCATTTGGATCCCCTGGGTCTGCACCACCTGCACCCCATGGACTGCTAGATGCTACAACTCAGGCTTCTCTTATCGCCGATTATCATATGACTTTGGGTGGCCTGTCTGAGGCCCGTAATGTTAGGGGTGATCTATTGGATCGACTTACTGCACCAAGGATTGAGGGCGGGGTACTTCCGGCAGGATTAGCTTATAGCATGGACAGGATTGAGGCTACCACCCGAATTACAGCTAGAGGCCATCTTGAGGGTCAGGTTGATCCAGCTCTACTTGCGACTATCTTAGACCTCATCACCTCTGTGATGGAGCAGGTTAGGGATGTCGTGCGTGCCCGCATTTCTTGATCCATGGTAGTGTGCAGAGCCAGAGCGATCAGACAAGAGTTTCATGTAGCACCGCTTTTGGAGGATCAGCCTAAGTAATGAATGGTTAGTTTTAATGACTAGATGATTATCTATGGTAGTACTTTTGGGATAGAAGCGATCAGATCTAATGATGTAATTCTCTTTAATGTGTTTAGTTGTTGTACCCTCGAATAAATGGTTATGTATATATTCATTAATTTCAGTTCAGATCAGTTTGTTTGTGATAAGTTCATATTGTTAATTGCACTATCAACACTTAAGAGTGTCATGAAGTTTATAGAACTTGAGAATTCATAATTTGCAATCATGTAAGTACTGAACGAGGGAAAGACTTAAGCAAAGTAAGTAAGACAAATATCCAGAGATTCTCAAAAATTTCCAAGCATTATGCCCCCACGAGGAATAAGATTAGGGGTAAACCTTGAATGTGATAATCAGGGAGGTCGCAATTAAGATATAAGGAACCCAGAATATAATGAAGTGGAAAATGAGGATTTTAAATTAAAAGATAACCCTAATTATGGGGAGTAGGAAGAAATATTTAGACTGAGAAAATAGAAGTCGAGCAAGATAGGAAGAACCAGGATGGTACTCCTATTGGGCAATCCATGGACCTGCCTAAAACAAAACTTATACTTTTATTCCCAACCACCACCTTGAGGAAACAATGCGGTAGGAAATTCTTTCATGACCTTTAAGTCGCTAAGCTCTCAGAGTTCCAAGGAACATGTTGACCCAGTCGAGGTAAGAGCCTGGCTAAAGGAAATATAGGAATCATTTGAGATTCTAAATGATTGACGAAGCGCAAAAGATTTTTTTTATCACTTACCTACCTAAGAGAGAGGCCACCCGCTGGTGAAAGACCAAGAAAGGCACGGAGCCAGAGGTTATAATAAACTGATTAAAGTTCAGTCAATTGTTTTCGGGAAAGTAATTCCCAAGGTTATAGAGATAGTGTAAAAGCTTTAGAGCCAGAACAAAGGCGGACGAGTATAATGAGTTATGAATCTAAGTTGTAAAAGTTGTCAAGATTCTTCTGGAGGACAAGATCCTAGAGCGACGTGATATTTGAAATCAATGTTTATGTTGTGTTGGTTCATGAAATGGTTGTAATAGAAATGAAAATAAAAGAAACTGAAGTGAAAAGGAATATAAAGGCAATAAAGTTTGAGGAATGATAAGGGAGTTGGGTATGAGGAAACCCTAAAGACTCATAGAAATAGAAATAGAAAAGTATGTAATCGTCGGGATGAGGGTGATTCACCATGAGTTAAAGTTGATAGTTTAAGGCATAAATGATATGTATATTGTATCCCCCTTAAGTTGGGAGTATTGGAAGACACTTCAAGATAGATCGATGGGCTAATAAGAAAACACGGATGGACTGAGGAGACAGGATAACAAGATATTAGGAAAATGGGATGAAGGAAGTGACCTTCAAGAATGTGAAGTATATGTAAGACCGGTGGCATGATACCCAGAAAGGGAGACGCCAGGTATGAAAGATATCCCAACATTGAGATGACTGTTGAGATAAACAACAAAAGTAAATGAGGAGTTATTAAGAAGAAGTTCACGTTGAACATGACCAATATCTTCCAGAACATCCCTGTTGTCATTACCAAATTAGGAAAGAAAAGCGGGTAACCATTGTTATCTTTTGAAGGCCATATGGGTTGACCTCAGTTTGAATAAAGATGCTATTGTGAAATTGGTATAGACTATCGAGGTGGGAATGATTGAATAAGATAATCTATCAAGGATATATGACTTGATTTATCCATGGAAGGATGCAAGTACCTTTTTAAAGGTGGAATTAAGGATATAACTTCGATAACTTGAGATGAACCCTAGGGGAATGCATAAAGGTTTGCATTTCGCCCTTAATAGGGACAGTATGAGTTTTGACAGTAAGAATTGGAAAGGATTAAGGTAACAACAACCTAATATGGTATGGAAGATTGACATTCCTTCTGATGATTGTGCGATACTCAACCATAATAGTAGTTTGGTAAAGATTTAATTCATGTTAATCACCGTGAGCGGGCTATCTATCTTAGAAGGTCCTATCTTGAGAATAAGCCAGGACCATATTTCAAAAAGGACTAAACGAACCTTTGAGTTAAGTCTTCTATTTAAGGCATATGATTAAGAATGGTATTAACCTGCTATCGTTGCTTTGATTGAAACTCTTCTGCAATTTTATCTGCTTCATGTCATGAAAGTACGTCAGAATCTGGAGTGTTCTTCATGAATTATGAATGGTGATTATGTTAACTCCTTAGAAGAATTCTATACGACATGTATGGACTCCGTATGGTTAGATATTTAAAATTTCATGGAAAGTGAATGACGACAGTAGGTCAGTGGTGGATCATAGTAATACAACAATGATTCTGTGAGTAATGAGCTGATTACAACCGTGAGAGTTGTATTGGAATGAATGTTAAGATTGAGTACCACTAATCGGGTCGTGTTGACGTATAAGTTATCTTTGATAGAAAAATTAAGTAGATTATCTACCTATTGAATACTTATTCTTTCTTATCAATAGAGAGTCGTATTACTATACGAGGAAGGTTGCGGTGCAAGCATAGAATTCTAGTAACGATGATGTCGAGAATGAGATCCCAGATTCGATTTTTGATGTCGAGGGAGTTTCAAAGGTGATTGTGTATAAGCTCGAGCAAGAGCATGGGTCCATAGAATGATGGACGGAATAGAAAAAATATTTAGGCACGTGAAATACGATGCTATAATACTTGATGTTGATATATATACGTATATGTTTTGTTCTCCTATGACAAACCTCTATAGTTCAGAGGTAAATTCCAAGCCAGATATTTTATGGCAATAAATTTTTTTTACGTATATACAATTCTCTTCAGTTCGTTATTTTCTCTTCTTTTCATTTCATGTAAGCTGAGAAGAACAACCCTTCCAGAAGGGGAGGTATTGCCGAATGACTATCTATCTGTGTGATAGAAGCCTAATAGGATACCACATGTTGTTTAATTGCTTGTCAAGTACTAAAGGCTGGCCACCTTCTGTACTAACTATGCAATAGAACAAGTGTTCATGATCATAGTGATCTCTCAACAAATTCCTTTACTTCTATATGATTGATCAAACTTTGGAAAATAAAAACAGCTGAAAAAGGAGTAGTAAAGTTATGGTGGTATTCGGAATGGGAACACATTCGTGATACTAAGGTTGACATGGTTATTAAAAGGTTATAGAACGCTAACGAGCAAAAGAATAACCAGTGTAATATTAGGAACGGAAGATAGTAGCGATTACGAACTGGAAAAGAATGGGTATTGAGAAGTAAAAGCTATAATACTAGAAGCTATGATGAGATTCTGTGCAATAGACTTGAAAGAATTTGGAATGGTCCCTTAGCACAGATTGAGTTTTCTTACGACAATAGCTCATATGTCAGTATCGGGATATCGCCTTATAAGATCCTTGAGGGAAGACAATGTCGATCTCCCTTATGTTAGGATGATGTTGCAGAGCGCTGGCCCCTTTGAGGTATTAAAACATATTGGGAAGTTAGCATATGAGCTAGGGGTCATTAGCCAAGTGATTAGCAGAGAAGGGAACCGTATAACAGATCAGCGGTCATTAGCCAAGTGATTAGGGGTTAATCAAAGAGTTAGTGGAGGGTATGTCATCTCACCAACAAGAAGAGGACAAGTGTGGGAGGATGACATGGGAAGATGACATAAGCATGACCAAAAGAGAAGGAAGTGTTGGTTGAGTATAAACCACACAAATTTCACCATGGTTAAAAGTAATTAATCAAAACAAAATCAAACAACCAAGGCAAGCAAAACAAATCACAAAAACACAACTTGACTCCCATTTTCTTCAAGAAGCTCTCGGCTTTTCCATGAAAAGCAAAGGAAAATTTTTCAAAACTTAAGCTACACACCTTCATAATTTAAGAGGTTTGTTTCTTTAGCTTCCATAATTCATAACTTAGATGAGCCATAAGTTTAAGCTCAAGATTCCATGTTTATCATAGCTAATCAATTCATCAAAGTTCTTGGTAAATAGTGTTTTTGAAGAACTTTAAATTTTGATCTTGTGTTTTTGTTAAGATAAAGCTTTAGTAAGGATTTTCCAAGGTTGTTTCAAGCTCATTACTTACTACTACTCACAAGGAAGGTATAATATCTTGACCTAGAATTATTATTGAATGATTAAGGGCTTGTATGAGTAGTATAGTTGATGAGAGGCATGATTATTGTGTGTTTAGAGATGGGTTGGTTTTGTGATATTTTTGGAGTTGTAAATCTTGATTATTAGTTAATGAACTTAAGTAAGCTTTTAGTTCATGATTAAGAAGTAGTATAAATTGGAGAACTTGAGGTGTTGGGGCTGTTGTAGTATTGTATGGATGGAGTTTGGTTGTAGTAATGATTGTGGATTGATTGTGGATTGAATTGGAGTAGTATAAAATTTGGTAATCGCGTAAACATAGCCGTCGTAATGCCCGATTTACCTTAGACTGCTTTTGTTCTTAACATCAGGACCCGTGAACTCACTGTTAGGTTTTGACCATTACTATGATTAGATAGTTCATGTTGCGAGCTTCGTTTTGATATGTGTTTCACTTGAATCCGATGTACGGTTTAGGAGAAACGACCGTTTTAAGTAACGGCGCTTCGCGACCGAACCATTACCCTTCGCCTTACTTTGAAACCTTGGTTAAGGACCTTAAATGACTGATTGGGGTATGAAAAAATTATGTAAAGTGGATTAGGCAGTTGGTAGGGTACTCGCGAAATAATCGCCTTAAAATTCTTAATGGTTAATTTATTAAAAATGGTGGAGCCGAGGGTACTCGAGCGACTTAAGTGAATCGTTAAGCGCAAAAGCGAACGTTAGGGTTCAATTGGTTAAAGTCTAGTTTCTTAAGCGACCGGGGTTTAATTACGACTTATGTTGTTGTTCATAGGTTATCGGACCCACTCTAAGCTTAAGTCTATCCGGGATCACTCCGGCACGTTTTCTACCCGTTATACTGTTGTTGTGATGTATATATGTATATGCATTATCTTGTGATAGATGCATGATGGTTAATTAGCGAATCTTGCGATATATTGGAGCATGCTGATATGGTATATATGCATGTCTGTTTTATAATCTTGATATGTAATTGTTGATTCAATTGCTTATAAGTTGCATAATACCTATGCTAGAGATAAGCAGTATTTGCGTATACCCTTAGTATAGGGGACCCAAAGGTGAACATTTTTCTAAACCGGGAGTCGATGTTCCCGGGTATAATATATATATATATATATAAATATAGTTTTCAAAATTATTAATCAAATAAGGTTTATTCGATAAATTTATTTTATTTAATGAATATTATCTTGAATATTCATTTGAGGACTTATGACTCTGTTTATTCTATTTAATGAATATTATCTTGAATATTCATTCGAGGACTTATGACTCTGTTTATTCTATTTAATGAATATTATTTTGAATATTCATTCGAGGACTTATGACTCCGCTTATTTCCTAAATAATATTCTTTATTTTATTAAAGAATAATGTTTCGATAATCAAACTTATTTTCGATTATTCAAATAAAGATTGTACTTTCGTATAAGTATATCTTTGGTTATTTATTATTCATTTCAAGTATGAGTTTTAAAACTTCTACTTCAAACTATTTATATAGAGATTATCCTTATGGGAATATTATTTAAACAATAATATTCAGATATTTTCTAATATATTGGGACTGGTTTATTTCATTAAATCAACATTACTCCAAACATTCTTAAAAATGTTTTCGAGTCTTCAAAATGATTTTTAAAAGTTAGAGCGGATCCCAAAACTCATTTTTATATTTAAGATCTTCCTTTCAAAGGGGATTTAAATACTCACTCAAAACCTGAGGGATCCGGCTCTGTGGTGTATTTTATATTCACAACGAGGTTGTTATTTTGATAAATGAATTGATTACTTACCCAACGTTCGGGAAGTAAGTCCATCTATTGAGTCGACATAAGCAACATGGGCTCAGTGGGCGTCCATGAAAGTGTAAGTGGCTCAGTGGGAGTCCATCAAATGCGTAAGTGGCTCAGTGGCAGTCCAGCATAAGGTCCTATTGCGACCAGGGTGATGACCCGTGGGGAATTCGTCCATCTACTAGTAGAAAAGGTTACTTATTGGTATCTTTGCCTGATCAGCAAGATATCAGGTTTATGCCAAGGTTTTCTCCTTTCTAAATTCATTCGATATTGCAACTCTGTTTATAATTTTCATAACATAGGTTTTCAAGGAGTGTATGAAATGTATATATATAGGTGTATATATATATCGGGACTTAATGAAGTATCTCGTTACTTCATTTCTTTCAAATGATATTTCAAAGATTGAATCTATTCAAGTCTTAACTTGTAGTCTCATCAGTATGATGAACTTATGAAACTAATTATAACTTGAACGGTGGTAGTTCAAGTAGTATTCGGAAAAGATATAAGTATATTGGAGTATCTTGTAACTTCATCTTTTAAACTTATATCTAGTAAATGATTATCTTATGCATGTCAAAGATTTTCAGAAAAACGTTGAGATAAGGTTAGATATATAAGATCACCTTGCAACGATATTTTTATACAGTTATAAACTGGAACTCTGTGTATATTATGCATGGCAGAGGATTTCAAAGATTTTGAAAAGTATATAAGTATATATATATATATATACTGAATATTTTGCGACTTGGTCGCATTAAGATATCAAACTTGGTTCATTTCTTTTTGACCAAGACTTTCATGAGTACTATGAGAATGCTCATATATTGTTAATTATTATACATATTATTTCGGTGGGTTTGTTGCTCACCCTTGCTTTCTTCTTTCATCACACAACAACAGATAGATAAGATGAACAGGACCAAGCTCCCAATTTGCGAGCGGATAGGAAACGTTCCGCAGTTTCCTGTAGGCGCTGATGCCGCTGTAGCTGAGGTAGAAATTACCAATAGGCTAGGCTTTCAACTTCTGATGTACCAGACTTATGTATCTATATGAATTGTAATAATGGCAAAGAAATGTAAATTTATTCAGAAACCCTTTTAAGGTGTAACGGTTTATAATTGTGGAATAAAATGACTTGTGTTATTTTTGGTATTCATCTCTGAGACTATAACTTGTGGTGTGTGTGTGTATATTGTGGGGTCACAGTACGCAGTAGTTGGTTGTTTATTAAGGTTAAGTGTTATTAAGGGAAATGGAACTCGTGACAACCCGGATCCCCGACCCCGGATTTGGGGGTGTTACAGTGACAATACTAGTGCCATATCTATAGTAGCTAATCCAGTTAATCACTCTAGAACAAAGCACATTGATGTTAGGTACCATTTTATCAGGGAACATGCTGCAAATGGTACCATTGAGCTCCTTTTTGTTCCAACAGAAAAACAATTAGCTGACATTTTTACTAAACCTTTGGATGAAGCAACCTTCACTAGACTTGTGAGTGAAATTGGAATGCTCAATTCTTCATCCTAAGGCAAAGAACTCAGCTAATGTGTTGCAGCAGATTAATTTCTCATAAATCAACCTAGTTTGATTTAATTGGAAATCAACTGAAATATGAATTATAAATATTTCAAAATCTCTGTATATTTATTTTTCTTAAAAATTCAAAAGTTAACTTAGAATATTTCAAAATTCTAAGTAAACTGTTCAGTTGTTAATTTACATCTTAAATGTGTAAAATTAATACAAGGCAGAATTATAGTACTCAAAGGTATAGAGAACTGAGTTCTCGATAAGTCAAAATGACTTATCGACAAGTCATTTTAGAGTTCTCGAGTGAGTCCTCGACAAGTCTATTTACAGACTTCTCGAATCTTCTTGATAAGCTCTATTATGACTTATCGATAAGACCATGTAGAGTTCTCTAATAGTGTTAATTCACAGAGTTCTCGACAAGGATATTTTGAGACTTATCAATAACTCAGAACTAAAATAATTTAATTCAATGAATTATTTTAGACAAATGCTTTTGGAAAATTTATTCTAATTTTAATTTGATTCAGTTCAAATAAATTAGAATTATTTTAGTCCTTTTTGGTCAAACTGGGCATTTATCAGAGTTCTCGATAAGTAATTTGACTTCTCGAATGTACCTTTTTCATATTCAAAATTACTTCTCGATAAGTTTAATATCAAACGTTTATTTGACTTCTCGATAAGTATTTTACCTTTTTCTATTAATACCCAGACTTCTCGATACACACACTGTACTTACACCTCTTCGAGATCTCAAGTGACCTAGCTTTCAGACAAAAGGCGATTTCTCTCTCATTTTTGATCCTTTCTCAAAACTCTTTCTTACCCACTACTTCTAAACACTACAATGGCACAAAACATTGTTAGAGCTATCATTCCAGAGAAGGGAACTAACTTTATTGCTTTTTTTGATGCTAACCAAGCCCCTGATAGCTTCAAGGGGTTTGTGAAGTTTCTTTCTGAATCCTACATTGCAGGCGCTTTAACTGCAAGTCATGTGCTGTATTTGGACGTTCTTCATGAATTTTGGACATCAGCTATAACTAGGACAGTTGTTCTAGAGAATGTCACTTCTGTGGTGGTCACATGCACAATTGGAGGCCAGGAAATTGAGTTTTCAGTTGCTGATGTGAATACAGCCCTGGGATTGCCAATTGAGAATTATGAAGAGATGCCAACTACAGATGAGCTGTGTGAATTCATGGACTTCATCAACTACAGTGGCTAAATCAACTTGGCAAGCCTGAATAGAACAAACCTTAAGAAGGAATGGTCCTTTGTGTTTGATTCTGTAGTGAGGGCTTTCACTTGCAGAAAAACTGGCTTTGACAACATCTCAAGTGTGGTGCAGAAGCTGGTGTTCTCAATAGCTAACAACAGGCATCTGAATGTTGGAAGTCTAATTCTGGAGGAGCTGGCTACCAGGCTTACTATGCCTTTGAAGAATAGAGGTAAAGAAATCTTTTTTCCAAGGTTTATTATGTCTACTTTAGCTCATAAAGTCAATGATATACATTTGTTAGCTGGAATTGATAGTAGTAGAATTGGCAATTGCAAGCAAGTGTCCAAAATCATATTTGGCTCTCTTACTTCAAAGAATAAGATGAGTGTAAGTCTCAGAATCACTCCATCTATGTTGTAGAGATTCAGGACTTATCCTTAACCTATGCCAGACATGAGGGCTCCTAAATTTGCTAGTTCAGCTATGGTTCCTGATCATGTGGAAGCACAAACACAGGCACACCAACAGGGACCTTCCAAGGCTGCAGCCCTTTCTTTTAAACCACTAGATGTTAGCAAACCAACCACTTTAGTCTCTCAAAAGACTGAAGTAAGTAAAAAGAAGAGAAAGGAACCAACCCTTGTTGTTGTAAATGAGAGTGAAACATTTCAAACTGAACCAGAGTCACCCTTGGTCAAGAAACCAAAGAAGAGTAAGTTACCAGAGTTGACCACTCTAGACACCTCTGTGTCCTCTTAAAAGGGCACAGTTGAACAAATGGGGAGTAAACAGTTACTAGATGCATCCTCTCAACAGGGTGTATCTATTGAAAAGAGCATTCACCCCAATGCATCCTGTATTGAGTCAGCACAACCTGCACCTAGAGTGTATGGTAGAAGAAAAAAGGATGGCACACACAGTGAGGGCACATCACTTGAAGCTCCCTCATCTATTCGGGGGGAGCTGCCAATACTCACAACTGAGCGAATTTCTCTAATCTCCAAAATTTCTTCATCATATAGAGCACTTGAATCTGATTCTCAAGTGCACCAACACTCAAGTGACATGATTCATGAAACTGTGCTCACCACCCAGAATCAACATCTAGATGGTGAGAGACTACTAGCTGGGGTAGATCTTGATGACACCATCACAAATATGGGGGTTTCATCAGTTTTTACTGAAGACCCCATGGTCACTCTTGCACCTTCATGTGCACCATCATCTTCACAGATGAATAGGTTTGAGGGTAGTACTCCTGAGGTGGAGCTATCTAAATCATCTCCAATTCAATTGGAGGTTCCTCTAGAAGGAACAACTCCCCTCAAAACCCTAGCTGGAATTTTTTTCACAGTTGAAGCTAGGAGTACAATTGCCGATGATCCTAATATGAAAGAGGCAAGTCCATCACATTTATGTGACAGTGCTCTGCAAGGTGCACAAAGGTTTAAGGCTATTGTACATGACAGTAACCCAGTCAAATCCTCTCCAATTCCAATGGAGGTCCCTACTATATGTGGTGAACAACAAACTGTCAAAACCACAGGTTTATCTGTGAGTCAAACTGTGACTTCAGTCACAGGTGGTAATGTAAACATTTCTCAACAGCCATCCACATCTCAATCCAACCAACCACATGTCATGGCTCAATAGCTACAAGATATGGAAGCTCCACCTTCTACAGTTGATGATATGTTGGTAGATCAAATCTCAGGCTTGTCCAATCTTTCTTAGCAATTGTTCACTTCAGACATGGGGAACCAGGACTATCAAGCTATACTGCTATGCTTCAATGAAGAGGTTGAACAACAGAAGGAGAAGATAGTAGAAGAAGCTGAAGAAGATGGTAATGTAGATGCCTGGTTGTCTGGTGACCATGTGGCAGAAATGGATGAAGTTTTGGCAAGATTCAGGAGAGAATACATAACTATCTTGGGAAGCAATGCTAAAACTCTCACTCCTCCTGAAGTCTTAGATGCCATTATGGATGTGCATAAAGCTCAACTCAAGGCTTTCCATCTCTTTGGAAAGGCCCTTGAAGTAAAATTGACTGGACATGAAGATAAAGTCAGGAGGTTGATCAAGGAAAAGATGGATGACATTGTGCCTTCTCAAAAGGACATCAAAAATCAATTTCAGTCTTTCTCTGAGTAAATGTCAAGGATGGATCTGGCCTCCCTAGAGAAGGAAGTGTCAAAAATGAAGAGCTTTTTCAAGGCTATTGGATTATGATGTTAGCATATTTGAGTTTCTGGTGAAATTTTGAATAAAATTGAGGGTTGAATCGATCCAAACGATTCCGTTTTGACCACGAACCAAGCTCGCCGTTGTTCTTCGAGTTTTCGTCGGAATCGACACACAGGTGATGGTGGAGGAGGAAGACGGCAGGGACGTGCTGCTGGGATGGTGATGGATTGTTTTGCAGCAAGAACGGATCAAAACCGTGTTGTTTTGCCCATGAGTTGGCCTCACCAGAATCGAGCTCCGGTGGCCGGAACCTCGCCGGGTTTTGGGTTGTGAAGAACATCGGCGGGTAGTTCTTGCCAACCCGGACTCGACCCGTTTTGTTCTAAATTTTGACCCGGTTTTGATTTTCAAAACCCCTTTCTAATTTTGAAAACCTGTTTCTGATTTATTAAATTATTTTAATTTTTACAAAATTCTTAAAATTAGTTTTATTTAATTAGAAAATCCAATAAATAATATAATTTATTTTCTAAATTATTTTGAAAATAATTATAAATTATTTTCTTATTTCAGAAATTCAGAAATTATTTATTTATGTAATTATTTATTTATGTAATTATTTTGTAATTACTTATTATTTAATTAAATTGATTAATTAGTTTATAATTAATAAGTTTAATTGGATAATTTGTAATAAATTTTAGTTAATTCCAAAAATTAGGGAATAATTATTTTAAAATATGGTAATTCTTAAATAATTATTTAAAATATAACTGAGGTTTAATTAATTATGAATAATTAATTATACCTGATTAGTAATTGGTTAATTCTTGTTTATTGCGTAATAATTAATCGTCTATCCGATTGAATCGAAATGAAGACCCTTAGACTCAGAAAAATGACTCGATTCCATTAAAAATAGTTATAAATTATAATTTCTCTCGAGACCTAGTCGGTTTATGATATTTATTCGTTTGCAAACCCAATTAGTGATAAAAATGAGTCCAATAAATCCTGAAAAATTAGAAATCGAGTCAGATATTTTTTGTTAATGTGAATATAGGTCTAGTATCAATTCTAAAAACATTTATAAGTCTAAATTAATTATTTGCCTTATGTGCTATGTGATTTACGTGATTATGTGAACACTAATTGCTAGATAATTATATACGAGTCGGATATAATCATATGGGTAGACGCTAAGGGCTACGTGGTATCAATATGAGAAACGCGTACGATGTAAACAAGTATCTTTCCTTGATAGATTCAACACTGATAAGTGGATTTTATATCCACTTGGAATGCTTTATTACAAGCTTAAATTGGTGTTTTGGACTCAAGTTGTTGGTATTTTGATGTGTTTTTGTGTTAATGCATCTCAGGTATCAGTTAAATGAAGAAAAGAGCTTTTAAAGGAAATATGATGTAAAGTGATCAGAATTGGAATCCAAGGCCATTGTCAAGTTGTAGAGAATCTCAATAGCTTCGCGTGGGCAGTTGAATCGCCTAATTCTGACGAGTAGAACTCAAGTTATGGTCAAAACAAGATTCATCAGAATATTTTCCCAGTCAGTAGCTGAGCGCCCGCTCAGCAGAGCTGAGCGCCCGCTCAGGAGAGCTGAGCGGCCGCTCAGGGGGCGGCTGGTCGCTGATTTCGCTGAAAAAAGCCTTTTTTGCGTAGAATTTGACGATTTTAAGGGTCCAGGTCCACTAGGGGCGTATATATACTTAAAAAAAGGGTTTTCATCATCCGGGAAGATTGAGATACCAAGGAAAAGACCTAGAAGCACAGAACAACTCCGAAAAAGAAGATCTTGTTTTCAACTTGTGATTCTTTGAATTAGTTGTAACTTTGGATGCTCGTTTTCGTTCTTGTTGAACCTAGATCTCGTTTATTCGTACTTTGATTATTATTTAGTTTATTAAGACCTTGTTTATACCATGCTTTCATTGGAACCCATGGTGACGATGAGTTCGATTATGGGCTAATCGTTGTCATGGGATTCTAGCGGATTTACTTATGGATTTCAATAATTAATTGTTTCGATATCTTGGTGTGTGGTGATTGATTGATATCCTAGTATTGGTTGTGCTTATTCATCTTATGTGAGTAGCTAACATATAAGATAGCGTGTTAATCTCTATTGAAGCGACAGTGAATATAGAGGTTTAGAACTTGCCATGCTAGCATAGGTTCATGTATTTGTTATACATGATTCGTAGGTAACTCTAACCGTTTTACTTGCCCTGTGTAATCAAGATAGATAACTTGTGCTTAAACCGTTATGTTGTCAAATTCTATAGACATATAGGGTCTCAATATAATTGGTGCCTATTCAGCTTCTATCTCTTTTGTGGATGTCTGGTAGAATGGTACTCGTGCAACGAAAGTTGGCGTTTATCAGTTTCGTGTTATCTGATTAGTGTCCTCACCATCACATGCTAAGGTTAAGAACGAGAAGGCTATTGAATGAAGTATATAATGAAGTTAGAATCCCATGTTTGTCATATATAGTAATTCAACTTCAATTCTCTTAGTTAATGTTATTTAATATAATCTCTTAGTTTAATAAAAACCCAATTTGTTATTTGTCTTAGCATTGAGCGATAACCATACATTGTTGCATAGGTGCATAAATTGAACTTAACCTAAACCAGTCTCTGTGGGAACGAATCTGATTTAAAAGTTAGAGCGGATCCCAAAACTCATTTTTATATTTAAGATCTTCCTTTCAAAGGGGATTTAAATACTCACTCAAAACCTGAGGGATCCGGCTCTGTGGTGTATTTTATATTCACAACGAGGTTGTTATTTTGATAAATGAATTGATTACTTACCCAACGTTCGGGAAGTAAGTCCATCTATTGAGTCGACATAAGCAACATGGGCTCAGTGGGCGTCCATGAAAGTGTAAGTGGCTCAGTGGGAGTCCATCAAATGCGTAAGTGGCTCAGTGGCAGTCCAGCATAAGGTCCTATTGCGACCAGGGTGATGACCCGTGGGGAATTCGTCCATCTACTAGTAGAAAAGGTTACTTATTGGTATCTTTGCCTGATCAGCAAGATATCAGGTTTATGCCAAGGTTTTCTCCTTTCTAAATTCATTCGATATTGCAACTCTGTTTATAATTTTCATAACATAGGTTTTCAAGGAGTGTATGAAATGTATATATATATAGGTGTATATATATATCGGGACTTAATGAAGTATCTCGTTACTTCATTTCTTTCAAATGATATTTCAAAGATTGAATCTATTCAAGTCTTAACTTGTAGTCTCATCAGTATGATGAACTTATGAAACTAATTATAACTTGAACGGTGGTAGTTCAAGTAGTATTCGGAAAAGATATAAGTATATTGGAGTATCTTGTAACTTCATCTTTTAAACTTATATCTAGTAAATGATTATCTTATGCATGTCAAAGATTTTCAGAAAAACGTTGAGATAAGGTTAGATATATAAGATCACCTTGCAACGATATTTTTATACAGTTATAAACTGGAACTCTGTGTATATTATGCATGGCAGAGGATTTCAAAGATTTTGAAAAGTATATAAGTATATATATATATATATATATACTGAATATTTTGCGACTTGGTCGCATTAAGATATCAAACTTGGTTCATTTCTTTTTGACCAAGACTTTCATGAGTACTATGAGAATGCTCATATATTGTTAATTATTATACATATTATTTCGGTGGGTTTGTTGCTCACCCTTGCTTTCTTCTTTCATCACACAACAACAGATAGATAAGATGAACAGGACCAAGCTCCCAATTTGCGAGCGGATAGGAAACGTTCCGCAGTTTCCTGTAGGCGCTGATGCCGCTGTAGCTGAGGTAGAAATTACCAATAGGCTAGGCTTTCAACTTCTGATGTACCAGACTTATGTATCTATATGAATTGTAATAATGGCAATGAAATGTAAATTTATTCAGAAACCCTTTTAAGGTGTAACGGTTTATAATTGTGGAATAAAATGACTTGTGTTATTTTTGGTATTCATCTCTGAGACTATAACTTGTGGTGTGTGTGTGTATATTGTGGGGTCACAGTACGCAGTAGTTGGTTGTTTATTAAGGTTAAGTGTTATTAAGGGAAATGGAACTCGTGACAACCCGGATCCCCGACCCCGGATTTGGGGGTGTTACAGTGACAATACTAGTGCCATATCTATAGTAGCTAATCCAGTTAATCACTCTAGAACAAAGCACATTGATGTTAGGTACCATTTTATCAGGGAACATGCTGCAAATGGTACCATTGAGCTCCTTTTTGTTCCAACAGAAAAACAATTAGCTGACATTTTTACTAAACCTTTGGATGAAGCAACCTTCACTAGACTTGTGAGTGAAATTGGAATGCTCAATTCTTCATCCTAAGGCAAAGAACTCAGCTAATGTGTTGCAGCAGATTAATTTCTCATAAATCAACCTAGTTTGATTTAATTGGAAATCAACTGAAATATGAATTATAAATATTTCAAAATCTCTGTATATTTATTTTTCTTAAAAATTCAAAAGTTAACTTAGAATATTTCAAAATTCTAAGTAAACTGTTCAGTTGTTAATTTACATCTTAAATGTGTAAAATTAATACAAGGCAGAATTATAGTACTCAAAGGTATAGAGAACTGAGTTCTCGATAAGTCAAAATGACTTATCGACAAGTCATTTTAGAGTTCTCGAGTGAGTCCTCGACAAGTCTATTTACAGACTTCTCGAATCTTCTTGATAAGCTCTATTATGACTTATCGATAAGACCATGTAGAGTTCTCTAATAGTGTTAATTCACAGAGTTCTCGACAAGGATATTTTGAGACTTATCAATAACTCAGAACTAAAATAATTTAATTCAATGAATTATTTTAGACAAATGCTTTTGGAAAATTTATTCTAATTTTAATTTGATTCAGTTCAAATAAATTAGAATTATTTTAGTCCTTTTTGGTCAAACTGGGCATTTATCAGAGTTCTCGATAAGTAATTTGACTTCTCGAATGTACCTTTTTCATATTCAAAATTACTTCTCGATAAGTTTAATATCAAACGTTTATTTGACTTCTCGATAAGTATTTTACCTTTTTCTATTAATACCCAGACTTCTCGATACACACACTGTACTTACACCTCTTCGAGATCTCAAGTGACCTAGCTTTCAGACAAAAGGCGATTTCTCTCTCATTTTTGATCCTTTCTCAAAACTCTTTCTTACCCACTACTTCTAAACACTACAATGGCACAAAACATTGTTAGAGCTATCATTCCAGAGAAGGGAACTAACTTTATTGCTTTTTTTGATGCTAACCAAGCCCCTGATAGCTTCAAGGGGTTTGTGAAGTTTCTTTCTGAATCCTACATTGCAGGTGCTTTAACTGCAAGTCATGTGCTGTATTTGGACGTTCTTCATGAATTTTGGACATCAGCTATAACTAGGACAGTTGTTCTAGAGAATGTCACTTCTGTGGTGGTCACATGCACAATTGGAGGCCAGGAAATTGAGTTTTCAGTTGCTGATGTGAATACAGCCCTGGGATTGCCAATTGAGAATTATGAAGAGATGCCAACTACAGATGAGCTGTGTGAATTCATGGACTTCATCAACTACAGTGGCTAAATCAACTTGGCAAGCCTGAATAGAACAAACCTTAAGAAGGAATGGTCCTTTGTGTTTGATTCTGTAGTGAGGGCTTTCACTTGCAGAAAAACTGGCTTTGACAACATCTCAAGTGTGGTGCAGAAGCTGGTGTTCTCAATAGCTAACAACAGGCATCTGAATGTTGGAAGTCTAATTCTGGAGGAGCTGGCTACCAGGCTTACTATGCCTTTGAAGAATAGAGGTAAAGAAATCTTTTTTCCAAGGTTTATTATGTCTACTTTAGCTCATAAAGTCAATGATATACATTTGTTAGCTGGAATTGATAGTAGTAGAATTGGCAATTGCAAGCAAGTGTCCAAAATCATATTTGGCTCTCTTACTTCAAAGAATAAGATGAGTGTAAGTCTCAGAATCACTCCATCTATGTTGGAGAGATTCAGGACTTATCCTTAACCTATGCCAGACATGAGGGCTCCTAAATTTGCTAGTTCAGCTATGGTTCCTGATCATGTGGAAGCACAAACACAGGCACACCAACAGGGACCTTCCAAGGCTGCAGCCCTTTCTTTTAAACCACTAGATGTTAGCAAACCAACCACTTTAGTCTCTCAAAAGACTGAAGTAAGTAAAAAGAAGAGAAAGGAACCAACCCTTGTTGTTGTAAATGAGAGTGAAACATTTCAAACTGAACCAGAGTCACCCTTGGTCAAGAAACCAAAGAAGAGTAAGTTACCAGAGTTGACCACTCTAGACACCTCTGTGTCCTCTTAAAAGGGCACAGTTGAACAAATGGGGAGTAAACAGTTACTAGATGCATCCTCTCAACAGGGTGTATCTATTGAAAAGAGCATTCACCCCAATGCATCCTGTACTGAGTCAGCACAACCTGCACCTAGAGTGTATGGTAGAAGAAAAAAGGATGGCACACACAGTGAGGGCACATCACTTGAAGCTCCCTCATCTATTCGGGGGGAGCTGCCAATACTCACAACTGAGCGAATTTCTCTAATCTCCAAAATTTCTTCATCATATAGAGCACTTGAATCTGATTCTCAAGTGCACCAACACTCAAGTGACATGATTCATGAAACTGTGCTCACCACCCAGAATCAACATCTAGATGGTGAGAGACTACTAGCTGGGGTAGATCTTGATGACACCATCATAAATATGGGGGTTTCATCAGTTTTTACTGAAGACCCCATGGTCACTCTTGCACCTTCATGTGCACCATCATCTTCACAGATGAATAGGTTTGAGGGTAGTACTCCTGAGGTGGAGCTATCTAAATCATCTCCAATTCAATTGGAGGTTCCTCTAGAAGGAACAACTCCCCTCAAAACCCTAGCTGGAATTTTTTTCACAGTTGAAGCTAGGAGTACAATTGCCGATGATCCTAATATGAAAGAGGCAAGTCCATCACATTTATGTGACAGTGCTCTGCAAGGTGCACAAAGGTTTAAGGATATTGTACATGACAGTAACCCAGTCAAATCCTCTCCAATTCCAATGGAGGTCCCTACTATATGTGGTGAACAACAAACTGTCAAAACCACAGGTTTATCTGTGAGTCAAACTGTGACTTCAGTCACAGGTGGTAATGTAAACATTTCTCAACAGCCATCCACATCTCAATCCAACCAACCACATGTCATGGCTCAATAGCTACAAGATATGGAAGCTCCACCTTCTACAGTTGATGATATGTTGGTAGATCAAATCTCAGGCTTGTCCAATCTTTCTTAGCAATTGTTCACTTCAGACATGGGGAACCAGGACTATCAAGCTATACTGCTATGCTTCAATGAAGAGGTTGAACAACAGAAGGAGAAGATAGTAGAAGAAGCTGAAGAAGATGGTAATGTAGATGCCTGGTTGTCTGGTGACCATGTGGCAGAAATGGATGAAGTTTTGGCAAGATTCAGGAGAGAATACATAACTATCTTGGGAAGCAATGCTAAAACTCTCACTCCTCCTGAAGTCTTAGATGCCATTATGGATGTGCATAAAGCTCAACTCAAGGCTTTCCATCTCTTTGGAAAGGCCCTTGAAGTAAAATTGACTGGACATGAAGATAAAGTCAGGAGGTTGATCAAGGAAAAGATGGATGACATTGTGCCTTCTCAAAAGGACATCAAAAATCAATTTCAGTCTTTCTCTGAGTAAATGTCAAGGATGGATCTGGCCTCCCTAGAGAAGGAAGTGTCAAAAATGAAGAGCTTTTTCAAGGCTATTGGATTATGATGTTAGCATATTTGAGTTTCTGGTGAAATTTTGAATAAAATTGAGGGTTGAATCGATCCAAACGATTCCGTTTTGACCACGAACCAAGCTCGCCGTTGTTCTTCGAGTTTTCTTCGGAATCGACACACAGGTGATGGTGGAGGAGGAAGACGGCAGGGACGTGCTGCTGGGATGGTGATGGA
Source organism: Apium graveolens (assembly GCF_009905375.1). NCBI lineage: Eukaryota > Viridiplantae > Streptophyta > Magnoliopsida > Apiales > Apiaceae > Apium > Apium graveolens. The sequence continues at coordinate 166,653,491 of NC_133650.1, read as the reverse complement.
TTGTTTTGCAGCAAGAACGGATCAAAACCGTGTTGTTTTGCCCATGAGTTGGCCTCACCAGAATCGAGCTCCGGTGGCCGGAACCTCGCCGGGTTTTGGGTTGTGAAGAACATCGGCGGGTAGTTCTTGCCAACCCGGACTCGACCCGTTTTGTTCTAAATTTTGACCCGGTTTTGATTTTCAAAACCCCTTTCTAATTTTGAAAACCTGTTTCTGATTTATTAAATTATTTTAATTTTTACAAAATTCTTAAAATTAGTTTTATTTAATTAGAAAATCCAATAAATAATATAATTTATTTTCTAAATTATTTTGAAAATAATTATAAATTATTTTCTTATTTCAGAAATTCAGAAATTATTTATTTATGTAATTATTTATTTATGTAATTATTTTGTAATTACTTATTATTTAATTAAATTGATTAATTAGTTTATAATTAATAAGTTTAATTGGATAATTTGTAATAAATTTTAGTTAATTCCAAAAATTAGGGAATAATTATTTTAAAATATGGTAATTCTTAAATAATTATTTAAAATATAACTGAGGTTTAATTAATTATGAATAATTAATTATACCTGATTAGTAATTGGTTAATTCTTGTTTATTGCGTAATAATTAATCGTCTATCCGATTGAATCGAAATGAAGACCCTTAGACTCAGAAAAATGACTCGATTCCATTAAAAATAGTTATAAATTATAATTTCTCTCGAGACCTAGTCGGTTTATGATATTTATTCGTTTGCAAACCCAATTAGTGATAAAAATGAGTCCAATAAATCCTGAAAAATTAGAAATCGAGTCAGATATTTTTTGTTAATGTGAATATAGGTCTAGTATCAATTCTAAAAACATTTATAAGTCTAAATTAATTATTTGCCTTATGTGCTATGTGATTTACGTGATTATGTGAACACTAATTGCTAGATAATTATATACGAGTCGGATATAATCATATGGGTAGACGCTAAGGGCTACGTGGTATCAATATGAGAAACGCGTACGATGTAAACAAGTATCTTTCCTTGATAGATTCAACACTGATAAGTGGATTTTATATCCACTTGGAATGCTTTATTACAAGCTTAAATTGGTGTTTTGGACTCAAGTTGTTGGTATTTTGATGTGTTTTTGTGTTAATGCATCTCAGGTATCAGTTAAATGAAGAAAAGAGCTTTTAAAGGAAATATGATGTAAAGTGATCAGAATTGGAATCCAAGGCCATTGTCAAGTTGTAGAGAATCTCAATAGCTTCGCGTGGGCAGTTGAATCGCCTAATTCTGACGAGTAGAACTCAAGTTATGGTCAAAACAAGATTCATCAGAATATTTTCCCAGTCAGTAGCTGAGCGCCCGCTCAGCAGAGCTGAGCGCCCGCTCAGGAGAGCTGAGCGGCCGCTCAGGGGGCGGCTGGTCGCTGATTTCGCTGAAAAAAGCCTTTTTTGCGTAGAATTTGACGATTTTAAGGGTCCAGGTCCACTAGGGGCGTATATATACTTAAAAAAAGGGTTTTCATCATCCGGGAAGATTGAGATACCAAGGAAAAGACCTAGAAGCACAGAACAACTCCGAAAAAGAAGATCTTGTTTTCAACTTGTGATTCTTTGAATTAGTTGTAACTTTGGATGCTCGTTTTCGTTCTTGTTGAACCTAGATCTCGTTTATTCGTACTTTGATTATTATTTAGTTTATTAAGACCTTGTTTATACCATGCTTTCATTGGAACCCATGGTGACGATGAGTTCGATTATGGGCTAATCGTTGTCATGGGATTCTAGCGGATTTACTTATGGATTTCAATAATTAATTGTTTCGATATCTTGGTGTGTGGTGATTGATTGATATCCTAGTATTGGTTGTGCTTATTCATCTTATGTGAGTAGCTAACATATAAGATAGCGTGTTAATCTCTATTGAAGCGACAGTGAATATAGAGGTTTAGAACTTGCCATGCTAGCATAGGTTCATGTATTTGTTATACATGATTCGTAGGTAACTCTAACCGTTTTACTTGCCCTGTGTAATCAAGATAGATAACTTGTGCTTAAACCGTTATGTTGTCAAATTCTATAGACATATAGGGTCTCAATATAATTGGTGCCTATTCAGCTTCTATCTCTTTTGTGGATGTCTGGTAGAATGGTACTCGTGCAACGAAAGTTGGCGTTTATCAGTTTCGTGTTATCTGATTAGTGTCCTCACCATCACATGCTAAGGTTAAGAACGAGAAGGCTATTGAATGAAGTATATAATGAAGTTAGAATCCCATGTTTGTCATATATAGTAATTCAACTTCAATTCTCTTAGTTAATGTTATTTAATATAATCTCTTAGTTTAATAAAAACCCAATTTGTTATTTGTCTTAGCATTGAGCGATAACCATACATTGTTGCATAGGTGCATAAATTGAACTTAACCTAAACCAGTCTCTGTGGGAACGAATCTGATTTAAAAGTTAGAGCGGATCCCAAAACTCATTTTTATATTTAAGATCTTCCTTTCAAAGGGGATTTAAATACTCACTCAAAACCTGAGGGATCCGGCTCTGTGGTGTATTTTATATTCACAACGAGGTTGTTATTTTGATAAATGAATTGATTACTTACCCAACGTTCGGGAAGTAAGTCCATCTATTGAGTCGACATAAGCAACATGGGCTCAGTGGGCGTCCATGAAAGTGTAAGTGGCTCAGTGGGAGTCCATCAAATGCGTAAGTGGCTCAGTGGCAGTCCAGCATAAGGTCCTATTGCGACCAGGGTGATGACCCGTGGGGAATTCGTCCATCTACTAGTAGAAAAGGTTACTTATTGGTATCTTTGCCTGATCAGCAAGATATCAGGTTTATGCCAAGGTTTTCTCCTTTCTAAATTCATTCGATATTGCAACTCTGTTTATAATTTTCATAACATAGGTTTTCAAGGAGTGTATGAAATGTATATATATAGGTGTATATATATATCGGGACTTAATGAAGTATCTCGTTACTTCATTTCTTTCAAATGATATTTCAAAGATTGAATCTATTCAAGTCTTAACTTGTAGTCTCATCAGTATGATGAACTTATGAAACTAATTATAACTTGAACGGTGGTAGTTCAAGTAGTATTCGGAAAAGATATAAGTATATTGGAGTATCTTGTAACTTCATCTTTTAAACTTATATCTAGTAAATGATTATCTTATGCATGTCAAAGATTTTCAGAAAAACGTTGAGATAAGGTTAGATATATAAGATCACCTTGCAACGATATTTTTATACAGTTATAAACTGGAACTCTGTGTATATTATGCATGGCAGAGGATTTCAAAGATTTTGAAAAGTATATAAGTATATATATATATATATACTGAATATTTTGCGACTTGGTCGCATTAAGATATCAAACTTGGTTCATTTCTTTTTGACCAAGACTTTCATGAGTACTATGAGAATGCTCATATATTGTTAATTATTATACATATTATTTCGGTGGGTTTGTTGCTCACCCTTGCTTTCTTCTTTCATCACACAACAACAGATAGATAAGATGAACAGGACCAAGCTCCCAATTTGCGAGCGGATAGGAAACGTTCCGCAGTTTCCTGTAGGCGCTGATGCCGCTGTAGCTGAGGTAGAAATTACCAATAGGCTAGGCTTTCAACTTCTGATGTACCAGACTTATGTATCTATATGAATTGTAATAATGGCAAAGAAATGTAAATTTATTCAGAAACCCTTTTAAGGTGTAACGGTTTATAATTGTGGAATAAAATGACTTGTGTTATTTTTGGTATTCATCTCTGAGACTATAACTTGTGGTGTGTGTGTGTATATTGTGGGGTCACAGTACGCAGTAGTTGGTTGTTTATTAAGGTTAAGTGTTATTAAGGGAAATGGAACTCGTGACAACCCGGATCCCCGACCCCGGATTTGGGGGTGTTACAGTGACAATACTAGTGCCATATCTATAGTAGCTAATCCAGTTAATCACTCTAGAACAAAGCACATTGATGTTAGGTACCATTTTATCAGGGAACATGCTGCAAATGGTACCATTGAGCTCCTTTTTGTTCCAACAGAAAAACAATTAGCTGACATTTTTACTAAACCTTTGGATGAAGCAACCTTCACTAGACTTGTGAGTGAAATTGGAATGCTCAATTCTTCATCCTAAGGCAAAGAACTCAGCTAATGTGTTGCAGCAGATTAATTTCTCATAAATCAACCTAGTTTGATTTAATTGGAAATCAACTGAAATATGAATTATAAATATTTCAAAATCTCTGTATATTTATTTTTCTTAAAAATTCAAAAGTTAACTTAGAATATTTCAAAATTCTAAGTAAACTGTTCAGTTGTTAATTTACATCTTAAATGTGTAAAATTAATACAAGGCAGAATTATAGTACTCAAAGGTATAGAGAACTGAGTTCTCGATAAGTCAAAATGACTTATCGACAAGTCATTTTAGAGTTCTCGAGTGAGTCCTCGACAAGTCTATTTACAGACTTCTCGAATCTTCTTGATAAGCTCTATTATGACTTATCGATAAGACCATGTAGAGTTCTCTAATAGTGTTAATTCACAGAGTTCTCGACAAGGATATTTTGAGACTTATCAATAACTCAGAACTAAAATAATTTAATTCAATGAATTATTTTAGACAAATGCTTTTGGAAAATTTATTCTAATTTTAATTTGATTCAGTTCAAATAAATTAGAATTATTTTAGTCCTTTTTGGTCAAACTGGGCATTTATCAGAGTTCTCGATAAGTAATTTGACTTCTCGAATGTACCTTTTTCATATTCAAAATTACTTCTCGATAAGTTTAATATCAAACGTTTATTTGACTTCTCGATAAGTATTTTACCTTTTTCTATTAATACCCAGACTTCTCGATACACACACTGTACTTACACCTCTTCGAGATCTCAAGTGACCTAGCTTTCAGACAAAAGGCGATTTCTCTCTCATTTTTGATCCTTTCTCAAAACTCTTTCTTACCCACTACTTCTAAACACTACAATGGCACAAAACATTGTTAGAGCTATCATTCCAGAGAAGGGAACTAACTTTATTGCTTTTTTTGATGCTAACCAAGCCCCTGATAGCTTCAAGGGGTTTGTGAAGTTTCTTTCTGAATCCTACATTGCAGGTGCTTTAACTGCAAGTCATGTGCTGTATTTGGACGTTCTTCATGAATTTTGGACATCAGCTATAACTAGGACAGTTGTTCTAGAGAATGTCACTTCTGTGGTGGTCACATGCACAATTGGAGGCCAGGAAATTGAGTTTTCAGTTGCTGATGTGAATACAGCCCTGGGATTGCCAATTGAGAATTATGAAGAGATGCCAACTACAGATGAGCTGTGTGAATTCATGGACTTCATCAACTACAGTGGCTAAATCAACTTGGCAAGCCTGAATAGAACAAACCTTAAGAAGGAATGGTCCTTTGTGTTTGATTCTGTAGTGAGGGCTTTCACTTGCAGAAAAACTGGCTTTGACAACATCTCAAGTGTGGTGCAGAAGCTGGTGTTCTCAATAGCTAACAACATGCATCTGAATGTTGGAAGTCTAATTCTGGAGGAGCTGGCTACCAGGCTTACTATGCCTTTGAAGAATAGAGGTAAAGAAATCTTTTTTCCAAGGTTTATTATGTCTACTTTAGCTCATAAAGTCAATGATATACATTTGTTAGCTGGAATTGATAGTAGTAGAATTGGCAATTGCAAGCAAGTGTCCAAAATCATATTTGGCTCTCTTACTTCAAAGAATAAGATGAGTGTAAGTCTCAGAATCACTCCATCTATGTTGGAGAGATTCAGGACTTATCCTTAACCTATGCCAGACATGAGGGCTCCTAAATTTGCTAGTTCAGCTATGGTTCCTGATCATGTGGAAGCACAAACACAGGCACACCAACAGGGACCTTCCAAGGCTGCAGCCCTTTCTTTTAAACCACTAGATGTTAGCAAACCAACCACTTTAGTCTCTCAAAAGACTGAAGTAAGTAAAAAGAAGAGAAAGGAACCAACCCTTGTTGTTGTAAATGAGAGTGAAACATTTCAAACTGAACCAGAGTCACCCTTGGTCAAGAAACCAAAGAAGAGTAAGTTACCAGAGTTGACCACTCTAGACACCTCTGTGTCCTCTTAAAAGGGCACAGTTGAACAAATGGGGAGTAAACAGTTACTAGATGCATCCTCTCAACAGGGTGTATCTATTGAAAAGAGCATTCACCCCAATGCATCCTGTACTGAGTCAGCACAACCTGCACCTAGAGTGTATGGTAGAAGAAAAAAGGATGGCACACACAGTGAGGGCACATCACTTGAAGCTCCCTCATCTATTCGGGGGGAGCTGCCAATACTCACAACTGAGCGAATTTCTCTAATCTCCAAAATTTCTTCATCATATAGAGCACTTGAATCTGATTCTCAAGTGCACCAACACTCAAGTGACATGATTCATGAAACTGTGCTCACCACCCAGAATCAACATCTAGATGGTGAGAGACTACTAGCTGGGGTAGATCTTGATGACACCATCACAAATATAGGGGTTTCATCAGTTTTTACTGAAGACCCCATGGTCACTCTTGCACCTTCATGTGCACCATCATCTTCACAGATGAATAGGTTTGAGGGTAGTACTCCTGAGGTGGAGCTATCTAAATCATCTCCAATTCAATTGGAGGTTCCTCTAGAAGGAACAACTCCCCTCAAAACCCTAGCTGGAATTTTTTTCACAGTTGAAGCTAGGAGTACAATTGCCGATGATCCTAATATGAAAGAGGCAAGTCCATCACATTTATGTGACAGTGCTCTGCAAGGTGCACAAAGGTTTAAGGCTATTGTACATGACAGTAACCCAGTCAAATCCTCTCCAATTCCAATGGAGGTCCCTACTATATGTGGTGAACAACAAACTGTCAAAACCACAGGTTTATCTGTGAGTCAAACTGTGACTTCAGTCACAGGTGGTAATGTAAACATTTCTCAACAGCCATCCACATCTCAATCCAACCAACCACATGTCATGGCTCAATAGCTACAAGATATGGAAGCTCCACCTTCTACAGTTGATGATATGTTGGTAGATCAAATCTCAGGCTTGTCCAATCTTTCTTAGCAATTGTTCACTTCAGACATGGGGAACCAGGACTATCAAGCTATACTGCTATGCTTCAATGAAGAGGTTGAACAACAGAAGGAGAAGATAGTAGAAGAAGCTGAAGAAGATGGTAATGTAGATGCCTGGTTGTCTGGTGACCATGTGGCAGAAATGGATGAAGTTTTGGCAAGATTCAGGAGAGAATACATAACTATCTTGGGAAGCAATGCTAAAACTCTCACTCCTCCTGAAGTCTTAGATGCCATTATGGATGTGCATAAAGCTCAACTCAAGGCTTTCCATCTCTTTGGAAAGGCCCTTGAAGTAAAATTGACTGGACATGAAGATAAAGTCAGGAGGTTGATCAAGGAAAAGATGGATGACATTGTGCCTTCTCAAAAGGACATCAAAAATCAATTTCAGTCTTTCTCTGAGTAAATGTCAAGGATGGATCTGGCCTCCCTAGAGAAGGAAGTGTCAAAAATGAAGAGCTTTTTCAAGGCTATTGGATTATGATGTTAGCATATTTGAGTTTCTGGTGAAATTTTGAATAAAATTGAGGGTTGAATCGATCCAAACGATTCCGTTTTGACCACGAACCAAGCTCGCCGTTGTTCTTCGAGTTTTCGTCGGAATCGACACACAGGTGATGGTGGAGGAGGAAGACGGCAGGGACGTGCTGCTGGGATGGTGATGGATTGTTTTGCAGCAAGAACGGATCAAAACCGTGTTGTTTTGCCCATGAGTTGGCCTCACCAGAATCGAGCTCCGGTGGCCGGAACCTCGCCGGGTTTTGGGTTGTGAAGAACATCGGCGGGTAGTTCTTGCCAACCCGGACTCGACCCGTTTTGTTCTAAATTTTGACCCGGTTTTGATTTTCAAAACCCCTTTCTAATTTTGAAAACCTGTTTCTGATTTATTAAATTATTTTAATTTTTACAAAATTCTTAAAATTAGTTTTATTTAATTAGAAAATCCAATAAATAATATAATTTATTTTCTAAATTATTTTAAAAATAATTATAAATTATTTTCTTATTTCAGAAATTCAGAAATTATTTATTTATGTAATTATTTATTTATGTAATTATTTTGTAATTACTTATTATTTAATTAAATTGATTAATTAGTTTATAATTAATAAGTTTAATTGGATAATTTGTAATAAATTTTAGTTAATTCCAAAAATTAGGGAATAATTATTTTAAAATATGGTAATTCTTAAATAATTATTTAAAATATAACTGAGGTTTAATTAATTATGAATAATTAATTATACCTGATTAGTAATTGGTTAATTCTTGTTTATTGCGTAATAATTAATCGTCTATCCGATTGAATCGAAATGAAGACCCTTAGACTCAGAAAAATGACTCGATTCCATTAAAAATAGTTATAAATTATAATTTCTCTCGAGACCTAGTCGGTTTATGATATTTATTCGTTTGCAAACCCAATTAGTGATAAAAATGAGTCCAATAAATCCTGAAAAATTAGGAATCGAGTCAGATATTTTTTGTTAATGTGAATATAGGTCTAGTATCAATTCTAAAAACATTTATAAGTTTAAATTAATTATTTGCCTTATGTGCTATGTGATTTACGTGATTATGTGAACACTAATTGCTAGATAATTATATACGAGTCGGATATAATCATATGGGTAGACGCTAAGGGCTACGTGGTATCAATATGAGAAACGCGTACGATGTAAACAAGTATCTTTCCTTGATAGATTCAACACTGATAAGTGGATTTTATATCCACTTGGAATGCTTTATTACAAGCTTAAATTGGTGTTTTGGACTCAAGTTGTTGGTATTTTGATGTGTTTTTGTGTTAATGCATCTCAGGTATCAGTTAAATGAAGAAAAGAGCTTTTAAAGGAAATATGATGTAAAGTGATCAGAATTGAAATCCAAGGCCATTGTCAAGTTGTAGAGAATCTCAATAGCTTCGCGTGGGCAGTTGAATCGCCTAATTCTGACGAGTAGAACTCAAGTTATGGTCAAAACAAGATTCATCAGAATATTTTCCCAGTCAGTAGCTGAGCGCCCGCTCAGCAGAGCTGAGCGCCCGCTCAGGAGAGCTGAGCGGCCGCTCAGGGGGCGGCTGGTCGCTGATTTCGCTGAAAAAAGCCTTTTTTGCGTAGAATTTGACGATTTTAAGGGTCCAGGTCCACTAGGGGCGTATATATACTTAAAAAAAGGGTTTTCATCATCCGGGAAGATTGAGATACCAAGGAAAAGACCTAGAAGCACAGAACAACTCCGAAAAAGAAGATCTTGTTTTCAACTTGTGATTCTTTGAATTAGTTCTAACTTTGGATGCTCGTTTTCGTTCTTGTTGAACCTAGATCTCGTTTATTCGTACTTTGATTATTATTTAGTTTATTAAGACCTTGTTTATACCATGCTTTCATTGGAACCCATGGTGACGATGAGTTCGATTATGGGCTAATCGTTGTCATGGGATTCTAGCGGATTTACTTATGGATTTCAATAATTAATTGTTTCGATATCTTGGTGTGTGGTGATTGATTGATATCCTAGTATTGGTTGTGCTTATTCATCTTATGTGAGTAGCTAACATATAAGATAGCGTGTTAATCTCTATTGAAGTGACAGTGAATATAGAGGTTTAGAACTTGCCATGCTAGCATAGGTTCATGTATTTGTTATACATGATTCGTAGGTAACTCTAACCGTTTTACTTGCCCTGTGTAATCAAGATAGATAACTTGTGCTTAAACCGTTATGTTGTCAAATTCTATAGACATATAGGGTCTCAATATAATTGGTGCCTATTCAGCTTCTATCTCTTTTGTGGATGTCTGGTAGAATGGTACTCGTGCAACGAAAGTTGGCGTTTATCAGTTTCGTGTTATCTGATTAGTGTCCTCACCATCACATGCTAAGGTTAAGAACGAGAAGGCTATTGAATGAAGTATATAATGAAGTTAGAATCCCATGTTTGTCATATATAGTAATTCAACTTCAATTCTCTTAGTTAATGTTATTTAATATAATCTCTTAGTTTAATAAAAACCCAATTTGTTATTTGTCTTAGCATTGAGCGATAACCATACATTGTTGCATAGGTGCATAAATTGAACTTAACCTAAACCAGTCTCTGTGGGAACGAATCTGATTTATATCTTATACTACTTGCGAACGCGTATACTTGCGTGAATATTAGCGCGTGTTTTCGCACTAACAAGTTTTTGGCGCCGCTGCCGGGGACTCGGTGTTAATTTTTAGTTTATGTGCTTGTCATCAGTGGTCGTTAAAGTTCACTGACTCGGATTCTTTTACTTTCACAGTTTATTTGTTTGTGTTTCAGGTCATTACAATGGGAGATCCAGCAGCACGAACGAAAGCCTTGATGGATTTTTCTCAACCCAAGATCAATGACATTCAATCTAGCATTGTCCGGCCAGCTATCACAGCTAATACCTTTGAGATCAATCCTGGCATAATTCAATGGGTACAGACTTCAGTCCAGTTTGGGGGTTCTCCAACGGAAGATCCCAATGCACACATTAGGGATTTCATTGAAATATGCGACACCTTCAAGTTCAACGGTGTTTCTGAAGATGCTGTGAAGCTGAGACTGTTCCCATTCTCTCTGAAGGACAAGGCTAAGAGCTGGTTACACTCTCTACCAGCTGGTTCGATTACTACTTGGGAAGATCTTGCTCAGAAGTTTCTTACTAAATTCTTCCCTATGGCGAAGACAGCTGCACTCAGGAATGCTATTACTCAATTTGCGCAGCAAACGGGAGAATCGCTAAGTGAAGCTTGGGAGCGCTACAAGGAGATGCTTAGGAAGTGTCCTCATCATGGAATTCCTGATTGGATGATCATCACTTATTTTTACAATGGGTTGGGAGCACAGTCCAGACCCATGCTCGATGCAGCATCAGGCGGAGCATTATGGGCAAAGAGCTATAAGGAAGCTTATGATCTAATTGAACTGATGGCTGCTAATGAATATCAGTATCCAACCCAGAGATGTCCACAGGGCAAGGTAGCAGGAGTTCTTGAGGTGGATACAGCTACGGCTATCACTGCTCAACTAAAGGCGTTGTCTATGAAGATCGATTCTCTGGCTAACTATGGTGTTAAGCAGATAATTAGTGTTTGTGAGCTGTGTGCAGGTCCGCATGCGACAGAACAATGCGCTATATCTAGCGACTCAGCTCAGTTTGTGAGCAACTTTCAGAGATCGCAGCAACCAGTTCCAGACACTTATCATCCTGACAACTGGAATCATCCTAACTTCAGCTGGAGCAACAATCAGAATGCGATGCAACAGCCATTCCAGCAGTTTGCAAATAAGCTATTTAACCCTCCTGGTTTTCAGCAACAATTTACACCAAGACAACAACTCCAACTTCAACAACAAACTAATGATGCAGGTCTATCTTCGAATGAAAAATATGAATTGGAGGAGTTGAGGCTTATGTACAAAAACCAGGCTCTTATATGCCAAAGCCAGGCTGTTTCTATCCAGAATCTGGAGAACCAAATAGGGCAAATTGATAATGCCTTATTGAATCGACCACCAGGAACGCTTCCTAGTGATACAGAAACAAATCCAGGCAAGAGGGAAGTTGAAGAACATATGAACGCCATCACCTTAAGGTCTGGAAAGGTCGCAAGCCCCCAAATTCAGCAAGACGAAGAGCCTGAAAAATCTCAAGATTCAGAAAATGCAGTTGTGGCTGAAGAAGATGTGCAGAAGGAAGTAGAGGTGGAACCAAGGAAGACTACTGTGGAACACACTCCTCCTGAGGGTAATACAGGGGAGAAACAGATTTATCCTCCACCTCCTTTTCCTAAAAGGTTGCAGAAGAAAAAGTTGGATAAGCAGTTTGAGAAGTTTCTGGAGGTGTTCAAGAAACTTCATATCAACATACCTTTCGCTGAAGCTCTTGAACAGATGCCTAGCTATGCGAGGTTTATGAAAGGTATTCTCTCTCGGAAAGTGAAGCTCGATGACTTAGAGATCGTTGCTCTAACGGAGGAATGCAGTGCTGTGCTGCAACAGAAGTTGCCTCCGAAGCTTAAAGATCCTGGAAGCTTCACTATTCCTTGCACCATCGGAAACTTGTCGTTCGACAAGTGTTTATGTGATTTAGGAGCTAGCATCAATCTGATGCCCTTATCTATCTTCAAGAAGCTTGGTCTGCCTGAGCCGAAACCAACATACATGTCATTGCAACTAGCTGACCGTTCCATCGCTTATCCACGAGGTATAGTGGAGGATGTCTTGGTCAAGGTGGATAAACTCTTCTTCCCTGCTGACTTTGTAATTCTTGATTTCGAGGAAGATAAGAAGATTCCCATTATCTTGGGAAGACCATTCTTGGCTACAGGCCGAACTATGATCGATGTGCAAAAAGGAGAGCTTACGATGAAGGTTCATGATCAGAACGTCACTTTCAATGTGTTCAAGGAAATAAAATTACCCACAGCTAAAGAGGAGTGCTTTAAAGTAGAGCAAATTCAGGTTTTGAATGCATCTCTGTGGAAGAGGAAGTTGGATGTGCCATTCGATTCTCTTGGGTTAGCAGAGCTGAAAATTTCTCAGGATCGTCTCGAGTCGTCTATTGAAGATGCTCCTACACTTGAGCTCAACCCACTACCAAATCACTTGAGTTATTCATTCTTAGGTGCACCCCCTGACAAGGGGTTGGGATATATCTTTGATGATGTAGAGGGTAGCCGAACGGATCCTCCAGTGACTATAGAGGGTTCTTCTCATGTGCAGCAGGTAGTTGATAGGACTGGTGTTGGTGACGAGCAGTACAGGCGAGTAATTAGGCGTATGGAGGCCATGCACGACATTCACCGTCATTTTGCTGAAGATTTGACACACGCTTTCGGTACTATTTTCCGAGACACTAGTGGCGATGTTGATTGGCCACCTGATCCTCTACCCGAAGAGGGTGATCTTTCCGACGACTAGGTATGCCTGAAATCCTTATTATTGCCTTCAATGAGGACATTGAAAATTTTAAGTTTGGGGGTGATAATGTAAGGATTAGTAGTGTGTGTCCATATAGATTCATATAGATTCATGTTGCATGTTTAGTTGTAGTTCATTCATATTTTTGTATGATTGTTCATTTAGGACATATTTGTTTATTTTTATGCAATTTCATATAGTTGCATTTGCATGCATATTTAGCATGATCCCTTAAGATGAACTATTATATTGGATAAGTTGATGTTGATTTGAGTGTGGTGATGAGGAATAGAGGGATGTTTAAGTCTTAATGAATTGATTTGCATGCCAGAAATAAATATTTTCACAAAGTCTTATAGGGTTGCTTTTGATCTAGATCATGATCATACTTGTTTGTTGTTGAGATTTAATCACTTGGTTATATTTAGAATTTGTGATATTCTCGTAATGACGTAAAAACACTGATTTTTTTTTATCTGGAGAAAAACTTGGATTTTATTGCTAGTTGTTGTAAGGATAGGTCTCAAATGGCTAGTAGCCGGCTCATATTTTTATGAGTAGTCTAGGGTTGAATGAGATGGAGCGAAACGCACTCATTCAGAAAGTGTTGAAAAAAAAGGAAAAAAAAGAGAAAAAAGAAAAGAAAAAAGAAAGAAAGAAAAAAGTATGTGTTTATGCATAATTGATCAAGAGTGAGCTCTTTAATACTTGAGTTATTAAGTTCTAGGGGACTTTGTGCCTAGTGACCTAAGACTTTTATAGTCTGGGATCCGCTAACCTAACGCTCGCTACATGGGTATTATTGTATAAGTCTTTTGGGGCCTCATTCATTGCACGATCAAATAAGCATCTTTGCTATGTGTTCAATAATAGTGTAAATCCTTGTATAACTCTTGTAGAAAGGAGGTGTTGTGAGTCATAATGCGTTTATTGTCTATTCTGTTTATAAACTTTTGATTGTTTCAATGATAGATAAGTTAGGGTTATTGATCTAGTATCGAGAGTATATCTGTTAAGCATCCACACACGCACGTTTCTGGTTTGTGAGTTGGTTTGTAGGATTTATTCAAACTCTGTTTCAAGTTATTGCATTCTTAGAGGCATTGGCTTATTCATTTGGTTATGGTTATTCTGAGGGGATCGATTGCATAATCATTTAGTTGCATTCACGTAGTTGCATTCATGCATTAGGTTTGTTTTGTAGTTTTGAGTCTGTTTATGCTTGAGGACAAGCATCGATTCAAGTTTGGGGGTATGATAAGTGGATTTTATATCCACTTGGAACGCTTTATTACAAGCTTAAATTGGTGTTTTGGACTCAAGTTGTTGGTATTTTGATGTGTTTTTGTGTTAATGCATTTCAGGTATCAGTTAAATGAAGAAAAGAGCTTTTAAAGGAAATATGATGTAAAGTGATCAGAATTGGAATCCAAGGCCATTGTCAAGTTGTAGAGAATCTCAATAGCTTCGCGTGGGCAGTTGAATCGCCTAATTCTGATGAGTAGAACTCAAGTTATGGTCAAAATAAGATTCATCAGAATATTTTCCCAGTCAGTAGCTGAGCGCCCGCTCAGCAGAGCTGAGCGCCCGCTCAGCAGAGCTGAGCGCCCGCTCAGAGAGCTGAGCGCCCGCTCAGGAGAGCTGAGCGGCCGCTCAGGGGGCGGCTGGTCGCTGATTTCGCTGAAAAAGCCTTTTTTGAGTAGAATTTGACGATTTTAAGGGTCCAGGTCCACTAGGGGCGTATATATACTTAAAAAAAGGGTTTTCATCATCCGGGAAGATTGAGATACCAAGGAGAAGACCTAGAAGCACAGAACAACTCCGAAAAAGAAGATCTTTTTTTCAACTTGTGATTCTTTGAATTAGTTATAACTTTGGATGCTCGTTTTCGTTCTTGTTGAACCTAGATCTCGTTTATTCGTACTTTGATTATTATTTAGCTTATTAAGACCTTGTTTATACCATGCTTTCATTGGAACCCATGGTGACGATGAGTTCGATTATGGGCTAATCGTTGTCATGGGATTCTAGCGGATTTACTTATGGATTTCAATAATTAATTGTTTCGATATCTTGGTGTGTGGTGATTGATTGATATCCTAGTATGGGTTGTGCTTATTCGTCTTATGTGAGTAGCTAACATATAAGATAGCGTGTTAATCTCTATTGAAGCGACAGTGAATATAGAGGTTTAGAACTTGCCATGCTAGCATAGGTTCATGTATTTGTTATACATGATTCGTAGGTAACTCTAACCGTTTTACTTGCCCTATGTAATCAAGATAGATAACTTGTGCTTAAACCGTTATGTTGTCAAATTCTATAGACATATAGGGTCTCAATATAATTGGTGCCTATTCAACTTCTATCTCTTTTGTGGATGTCTGGTAGAATGGTACTCGTGCAACGAAAGTTGGCGTTTATCAGTTTCGTGTTATCTGATTAGTGTCCTCACCATCACATGCTAAGGTTAAGAACGAGAAGGCTATTGAATGAAGTATATAATGAAGTTAGAATCCCATGTTTGTCATATATAGTAATTCAACTTCAATTCTCTTAGTTAATGTTATTTAATATAATCTCTTAGTTTAATAAAAACCCAATTTGTTATTTGTCTTAGCATTGAGCGATAACCATACATTGTTGCATAGGTGCATAAATTGAACTTAACCTAAACCAGTCTCTGTGGGAACGAATCTGATTTATATCTTATACTACTTGCGAACGCGTATACTTGCGTGAATATTAGCGCGTGTTTTCGCACTAACAAACACCAGCAAGGCGAATCAAGCCGGAGATAGAGAGCTGTGAACTACCCGAGGCGAAGCGCATACCAGGCAAGTTTTTCCCCATTCTAAGTTCAGAATAGTGAAATGCTTTCAACTTTCTACGACAGCTACACTTTAATAATTCTTGTTCACAAACACTAATATACAATTGTTGTTCCTATATTCTTATTTCATTTCGATTCCTGATTTCTCCTAATTCATTGAATCCTCTATTCATATTCCAATATTCACATACACTCATATACATATACTCTGATATATTCCGATGTTGGGATATATCGAAAGCATACTGATTATTCCGGATGTTAAGCTATAGACTGAATGGTTACGATGTGGGCCAGGTATGAACCAGACCCTTGATTATTAGGCCATAATGCCTGGGTACCCTATATGTTGGCGGGGTCTATGCAGTGGGGTATAAATCAGCGATATATCCTGACTGATCAGCAGGTTATAGTGCATATGTTGGTTTTTGTGTCCAGTCTAGTTCATTTGGTACTCGCTAGTAATGGCATTCATTGTTCCTTATAGAAACAGATGGTTGTTCAAACCAGCAGATTACCAGTTCATTAAACTTTCTCTCTTTACACTATATATATGGTTGCAGGCTTGTTGAGCAAATTTTGGATCACCCATATTATTGTTGTTCACCTTATTTTTCAGTTAAGGTTGAGAATGAAACTTATCCGAACCCGAGTAGTCAAGAAGCGGGTCAAGCAGCGGGACCCTCTGGTACCAAGAGTGTTTATTCCAATACCAGAAGAGAGTTTTGAATTTCCAGAGCAGGTGTAGCAGGATAAGTTATAGATATAGTTTGAATAAAAGATGCTTAGTTTGAAACATATGTAAATAGCTGGGTTTGTAATAAAAAAAGTTTGTGAGACAGTTTATTTATAATTGTTATAATAAAGTTGGTGCGTCGTTCTTATTTTCATACCTTAACCTTGAAAAGATTCTAAGTAGTAGTAAGAAGGGGTAATTATATGTTTATATTATTATTGTACATGTTTAGTAAGGTAGTTAGTGATAGTAATATCCTAGATCTATACCCTGGATTTGGAGGGTTTTACACTTGGCAAGAGAGAACATGCTGTATACAAGGAGGTATAAAAGTATATAACATTAATGGAAACTGTGACATCGTTTTATACTATTTCAGCCATTTCCAAAATTCATCTTTTCATTACCCTTATTTCCCAAGCAAAAGCAAAGCGGAATTGGTGGTTTCCCACTACAGCTTAAGAATTTGGAAAAAACTGAAATCACTCTACAGTTTATGGTGAAGGAAGTTAATGTGCTCAACAATGCTACAATTTATGTTGCAAAATACATATGCAGGGGATTCTGTATGCCTGAAGAAGAGACATGTGAGCAAACAACAACTGAACAAAGAACAACTCAGGTCATTTCATATTTCCAATTTTACTTTTCAATTGTTAACTATAAGATGCTTAGGTTTAATCAATTAACTTATTTATGTCGGCAACAACTTCAACATCTTCATATCATATAGATGCACTATTGTTAGGAATATATGTGCATTAGTTTGATGATATGTTTAACAAAACACTTAAGTAGAAATTTAGTGTCTGTAGCCTCAACGGATAAGACCACTTTGGCTATCCGTTGATGGTGTAGCTTTACTTAGAAATAAGTCTAGTATTGTAGCATATTTCAGTCTCTGTATTTAAAATTGTAATTCTTAGAAGTTGAGAGAAACTATAAGTCATGTTGACTACTAGATGATATGCAGATAGGAAGGCCAATTGTAAATATATCATGCCTTGTAATTTTGTATAAATGAAGTGGTATCAACGGATGACTTAAAAGACCTTCAACGGATGAGAAGCTAAGCTTCAACGGATGTCTCTAAAGCTTCAACGGATAACATCCTTCAACGGATGAGAGCATCAACGGATGAAAGCTTCAACGGATAACATCCTTCAACGGATGAAGTCATCAACGGATGAAAGCTTCAACGGATGTTCTGCTAATCAGCCGTTGATAAGTGGTAGTTGTACCTACAAGCAGAGGCACGTGGGTTGACAGAGAAAACTGAGATGTGGTAGCCGAATTTCAGGATCAACAGAAAAAGCAGCCGTTCTTCTTTTGTACAAAGTTGCAATAGTCAACAAAGTACTTGAGTGAACAGGAAAAGAAGCAAGTGAAGAACTTATTTTACTATTGTAATTTTATATTGTTTTTCACTTGTACACTTGGTAATATATATGAACCAAGAAGAAGCTAGTAATTAGAGAGATTTTTCCAGAGCTGTTAAGAAATATCTTGAGAGAAAATTCATCTAGTTTGTACTAGGATGCAGCTGTGATCAACATTGTTGAACACAGATTTTCTAATATACCATCTCTGGTGGAACAACAAATCCACCAGAAAAGTTTTTAAGGTCTGTTGTGTTCTTTACATTTGTGCTTGAATATATATCTGTCTGTATTAGCTTAAAGCAATTCACACACTTGTTCTTCTTGAACACACAACTTTATAAACTGCTCAAAACTTGAAAAAGGTTTTGAGATTTACATTCAACCCCCCTTCTGTAAATCTCATTGTTAGTCTTCTAGGAATAACAATTGGTATCAGAGCAGGCTCTTGACACACAAAGAGTTTAAAGATCTTGGAATCTAACAAAGATGAGTAAGAAGGATATTGGAGTAAAGATCCCAGTTCTTGACAAAGACAGTTATCACCACTGGAAGGTGAAAATGCACCTTCATCTACTCTCCCAAGATGAAGGTTATGTAAACTGCATTGAGAATGGTCCTCACATTCCCCACAAAGTAGCCACAGTTGCTACGGCCACAATTGCTGTTGGTCAATCCATTCCAAAACCTAGAGCAGAATGGACAATGGAAGACACAGAAGAAGTCCACAAGGATAAGAAGGCTATGAACATTTTGTTTAATGGTCTTGACAAGGATATGTTTGATAATGTGATAAATTGTTCAACTGCCAAAGAGGTTTGGGACACAGTTCAGCTGCTGTGTGAAGGTACAGAACAAGTAAGAGAGAACAAAATGCAGCTTCTCATTCAACAGTATGAGCACTTTCATTTTGAAGAAAATGAATCTTTAAATGACACATTCAATAGATTCCAAAAACTGTTGAATGGACTGAAGCTGTATGGTAGAGTGTACCAGGTGAAGGATTCAAATCTTAAATTTTTGAGATCCTTACCAAAGGAATGGAAACCCATGACTGTTTCCTTAAGAAACTCTCAAGATTATAAGGACTTTACTCTTGAAAGATTATATGGAATCTTGAAGACTTATGAACTAGAGTTGGAACAGGATGAGGTATTGGAGAGGGGGAGAAAGAAAGGAGGTTCAGTTGCATTGGTAGCTGAAAATGAGAAAGAATGCAGAAAAGAAACTGTGAGATCTACATCAAGCTCCAAAGATGGTGTAAGAAATCCAGAATCAGACAAGGGTAAAGGGCAAGTTGCTGAAAATGAAGACAACTCCAGTCAAGATGACTCTGATGGTATTGATGAGCATCTTGCATTTCTGTCCAGGAGATTTGCAAAGATGAAGTTCAGGAAAAACACTAGAGCCACTAAACCCCATAAGAACATGGTGGACAAATCCAAGTTCAAGTGTTTTAATTGTGGTATGAGTGGACACTTTGCAAGTGAGTGCAGAAAGCCAACCTCTGAAAAGAAGAAATTTGAACAAGTAGATTACAAAAAGAAATATTTTGATCTGCTCAAACAGAAGGAAAGGGCTTTCATTACTCAAGAAAGAGACTGGGCAGCTGATGGAGAAGAAGAGGATGAAGACATGGAATATGTTAACTTGGCTCTCATGGCTGATTCTGAGGAGAATGAAGTTAGTTCATCAAGCAACCAGGTAATTACTACTGATATAACACAGCTTACTAAAGAAGAGTGCAATGATGCTTTTAATGACATGTCTACTGAACTGTATCATTTGCGTGTATCTCTTAAATCTCTTGCTAAAGAAAATAGTAGGATTAAAGAGAACAATCTGTTTTTAAGTAATAGAAATGCTGTGTTAGAAGATAAGTTAATTGACCTAGAAAAGACTAAGCTGCATTGTGTATCTGTTGAAAATGAACTAGCTGAATCTATTAAGAAAGTAGAAATACTTTCCAATCAATTAGAGAAAGAGCAAGAGGTGATTAAAGCCTGGAAAACATCTAGGAATGTAAGTGCTCAAATTGCCAAAGTCCAAGGAATTGAATCATTCTGTGAAACTGCCTGGGATAAAAATAAAAAGAAACTGGAATTAATTGATGGACTGTCAACGGATGTGGAATCAACGGATGATGAAAGTTATCCGTTGAAGGAAGAAAAGGAACATCCGTTGAAGGTTCCTCAATTAAAACAGGCAGATGTTTCTAAAAGAGAAAATCTAAAGAAACTCAACAAAAAGTTTGGTTCAACTTCAAAGAACTTTGTCAAAGAAGGAGCAAGCACATCCAAAGATGTCAGAAAGGTGAATGTAGGGCACATGACCTTAGAACAGTTAAACAATAGGCTCAAGATGGTTGAGGATAAAAAGGAATCCAAAAGGAAATCCAACAGAAATGGGAAGGTAGGAGTTAACAAACATAACAATTACACACCTGACAAGTATGCTCCTAGAAAAAGCTGTGTGCATTGTAGTAGTGTTAATCATCTATCTGCTAACTGTAAATCTATTAAGAAATCTCCCATAACTGTACCCTCTTCCATGCCTAACATGTCTGTATCACCTCTACATGCTCTGCCTGTTATGTCTCAACAAAATCCTTATGCACATTTTGCAAACATGCCATATTTTAACAATTCTTATCTTGCTGCATTCAGTATGCCTCAATTGCCATACAATATGCCAATGTGGAATAACATGTATGCACAATCCATGCCTAATAATACTATAAATGTGCTGGATAATGTTGTGACTAACCCTACACCTCAACCAACCACATCTAAGACCAAGGTTGACTCAAACTCACCTAAGTCTAAAGATGCAGGAGGAATGAAGTCTAGGAGAAAGGCTAACAAGAATGGACCCAAGGAAACTTGGGTACCAAAATCAAATTGATTGATTTTGTGGTGTGCAGGAAAATAGAAGAAATCTATGGTACTTGGACAGTGGCTGTTCAAGACACATGACTGGAGATTTCTCCCTGCTCACAGAGTTTAAAGAGAGAGCTGGCCCCAGCATAACCTTTGGAGATGACAGCAAAGGGTTTACTATGGGATATGGCTTGATTTCAACAAGGAATGTCATCATTGAAGAAGTTGCATTAGTTGATGGTCTCAAGCACAACTTACTGAGTATCAGTCAACTATGTGATAGAGGGAATACAGTTTCCTTCAATTCTGAAGCCTGTGTTGTCACTAGTAAGAAAGACAACAAAGTGGTTCTAACTGGAGTTAGAAAAGGAAATGTGTACTTAGCTGACTTCAACTCTACAGATGCAGAATCTATTACTTGTCTTTTCAGCAAAGCAAGTTCAGTTGAGAGTTGGCTATGGCACAAGAAGCTATCCCATTTGAATTTCAAGACAATGAATGATCTAGTCAAAAAGGACTTAGTAAGAGGAATTCCTCTTGTTGAATTCTCAAGGGATGGTCTGTGTGATGCTTGTCAGAAAGGCAAACAAAGGAAAGCATCATTTCAGAAGAAGCTTGAAACAACAATTGATGAACCATTACAGCTGTTACATATGGATTTGTTTGGACCAGTCAATGTATTGTCAATAGCAAGAAAAAGATATTGTTTAGTGATTGTAGATGATTTCTCAAAGTTCACATGGGTCTGTTTTCTTGGATCAAAGGATGAAGCAAGTGAAATCATTATCAATCACATCAGGCAAGTCAATAATCATCCTGACTTAAAAGTAAGAAACATCAGGAGTGACAATGGAACTGAGTTCAAGAATTTGACATTAAGGCTGTTCTGTGAAGAAAATGGAATCATGCATGAGTTCTCAGCTCCAAGAACACCTCAGCAAAATGGGGTAGTTGAAAGAAAGAACAGATCTTTAATTGAGGCTGCCAGAACAATGCTTGAAGAATCAAAGTTACCAACATATTTTTGGGCTGAAGCTGTTAATTGTGCCTGTTTCACTCAAAATATTTCTCTGATCAATCAAGCTAAAGGCATGACTCCTTATCAGTTGTTCAAGAAAAGAAAACCAACTCTAAACTTTCTTCATGTCTTTGGATGTAAATGTTTTATACTAAGGAATCAATCTGACCATAAAGGGAAGTTTGATGCAAAGGCTGATGAAGGAATATTTGTTGGTTATTCAGCTGGAAAATCTTATAGGGTCTACAATCTAAGAACCAACATTGTTATGGAATCTGTGCATGTTGTGTTTGATGATAAAAAGATTGATGGACTAACAGATGAGGAACATTATGAGAGACTCAAATTTGACAATATTGAAATATATTGTGATGATAGTGAAGAAGAGATTGATGGAGACGACACTTCAAAAGGAATACAAAATTTGCTCCTGGATAATGCACAAAATTCAGCATCCGTTGAAAGACATTGTGCATCATCCGTTGAAGTACTTAATGAAACATCCGTTGATCATAGCTCATCAACTGATAATCAATTTACATCATTAATTGATGGAACTCCAAGTTCCCTGCAAAGGACCAACAACTCAGGGGGAGTTTCAACTAATCAAAACTCTATCTCACATCATGACAATACTGAGATCACCTCATCTAGAGCTCATCTTCCACCTCAAAGGAAATGGACCAAGAATCATCCCTTTGAACTGATCATTGGTGATGCATCATCTAAAGTGCAAACAAGAAGAGCTACTCAAGATGAATGTCTGTATAGTAGTTTTCTATCTCAGGAGGAACCTAAGAAAGTGGAAGAAGCCTTATTGGATCCAGATTGGATATTAGCTATGCAGGAAGAGCTAAACCAATTTGAGAGAAACCAAGTTTGGAAGCTGGTACCCAAACCAAAGAACAAGAGTCCTATTGATACAAAATGGGTATTCAGAAATAAGATGGATGAAAATGGCATTATCATAAGGAATAAAGCCAGATTGGTTGCTAAAGGCTATTCTCAGCAAGAGGGAATAGATTTTGATGAGACATATGCTCCTGTTGCAAGACTTGAAGCTATCAGAATCTTTCTAGCCTATGCAGCCCATGCCAATTTCAAAGTCTATCAAATGGATGTCAAGAGTGCATTTCTAAATGGGAAATTAGAGGAAGAAGTCTATGTAAGTCAACCTCCAGGATTTGAAGATCCAAATTTTCCAGACTATGTGTATTATCTGTTGAAAGCACTCTATGGACTGAAGCAAGCACCTAGAGCCTGGTATGAAACATTATCAAAATTTCTTTTGGAGAATCACTTCACTAGAGGTACTGTTGATAAAACTCTCTTCTTTAGAAATGTTAATGACTCTAGTATACTTGTTCAAATTTATGTAGATGACATAATATTTGGTTCTAAAGATAATAATCTTTGTAAGAAGTTTGCTAAGCTAATGCAAAGTAATTATGAAATGAGCCTAATGGGAGAACTAACCTATTTTCTTGGTTTACAAATTAAACAAGTTAGTAATGGAATTTTCATTAGTCAAACTAAATATATTCATGATCTTTTAAAGAAGTTTGACTTAATGGAATGTTCATCTGCAAAAACTCCCATGGCCACTGCCACCAAACTTGAATTAAATAAGACTGAAAGGTCTGTGGACATTACAAGTTATAGAGGCATGGTTGGTTCACTTTTATATTTAACTGCTAGCAGACCAGATATAATGTTTGCTACATGTCTGTGTGCGAGATTTCAAGCTGATCCTAGGGAGTCTCACTTAATTGCTATCAAGAGAATTTTCAGATATCTCAAGGGTACACCAAATTTAGGAATTTGGTATCCTAGAGAATCTGGCTTTGATCTAATTGGTTATTCAGATGCAGACTATGCAGGTTGCAAAATAGACAGGAAAAGTACAACAGGCTCCTGTCAATTCCTGGGAAACAAGCTTGTATCATGGTTTAGCAAAAAGCAAAATTCAGTCTCTACTTCTACAGCTGAGGCTGAATACATTGCTGCTGGAAGTTGCTGTTCTCAAGTGTTATGGATGAGGAATCAACTCCTTGATTATGGACTTCATGTTGATAGAATACCTATCTTTTGTGACAACACAAGTGCCATAGCCATAACAGAGAATCCTGTGCAGCACTCAAGGACCAAGCACATTGATATTAAGTACCACTTCATCAGGGAGCATGTCATGAATGGTACAGTAGAACTACATTTTGTTCCAAGTGAACAACAAATTGCTGACATATTTACCAAGCCACTTGATGAATCAACATTCACAAGATTGGTAAGTGAGCTAGGTATGCTTAATTACTCTTAAAATTCATGTCTTCTTTGCAATTTGATGTGGAGCCTGAAATATATTAGTTGCTAGAACAAATTTGACTTTTAACAAAGTTTATTCCATCAACGGATGTTCCCTATCCGTTGAAAGTCAAAATTGCTCTATCAACGGATATTCATTATCCGTTGAAAGACAAGTATATCTCTGGAACTTTTATCCGTCAACGGATAAAGCTGAAGTACCTTTCAACGGATGACAATTTACATTATCCGTTGAAATGTCACATCAGACGTTTGAGGTGTTTCACAGCCGTTGATTCTATTTTCTTAACCGTTGATACCATACATACATCTGTATGTATTGGTTTTAAAGGTAGTTATTAGAATACTTACAGTTTATTCTTAAACGGCTGAAATTCACTAACACCTATTTATTGATTAATCCTTTATTTATTTTTTTTTTAAAAAAGCATATAAGCCCTTCTGATTGTTCATTATTACTTTACGCTTTCTTAGAATTTCAAGCATTTACCATTTTCTCTCTGCAAAACCCTCAAGTTATTCTCTGCAATTTCTACTCACAACAATGGCACCAGTCGTGAAGATTATGTCTCAATCTGGGTTCATCTACGAGAAGAATAATTTCATAGCTCTGGTAGAGAAGAATGAAGCCCACTCAGATTATCACAAAATGAT
Source organism: Apium graveolens (assembly GCF_009905375.1). Taxonomy (NCBI): domain Eukaryota; kingdom Viridiplantae; phylum Streptophyta; class Magnoliopsida; order Apiales; family Apiaceae; genus Apium; species Apium graveolens. The sequence continues at coordinate 166,628,594 of NC_133650.1, read as the reverse complement.
GGACTTCATCAAAAACTGTAAACTTAGCTATGCAATGCTGGAAGCCCCAACGATTTTCTGTGAAGTAGTTGAGGAGATTTGGACAACTGCTGAGTTCAACTCCATGGATATGACTATCTCCTTCACTCTCAAAGGTAAAAATCACTGTATAAACTGTGATGACTTACAAGCATGTTTTAAATTACCTGAGAACAATGCCATGACACCACACACTGATAGTGATGTATCCAGCATGTTAGATTCCATAGGTTACTCTCTTAACTCTGCTAATTTAGGGGGTATTAGACGAAAAGGCCTTAGGAAAGAATGGAGTTTTCTTGGGGATGCCTTCATAAAGGTTTTCTCTGGGAAAATTAGTAATTTTGATGCCATAACTTCATCTCTTGTTAACATGTTCTATATGCTTGTTTCTGATAGGTACTTTAACTTTAGCAACTATGTGATGCTAGAATTAGGTACTAGACTAGGTAACAAAGCTAATAGACCTAATAACATCTATTATGCTAGATTCTTTATGTTATTGGCTAACCATGTTGCTGAAGGTTTAGTCATAATCAATGAGAATAATAAACTCAAGTGCTGGGCACAAGAGAAAAGAGTTCTTGCAGACTTGAAGAGAATGGATCTTAACAGCAGTGTGCAATTGGTATATTTACCAATCATGAATGCACCCCAGGAAGGTGAGGTAATTGCTTCTACAACTCCTACTTCTTCCAACCCCTCTATTTCTTTATCTTCTAGTGTGGCCATGAAATCTGTGTCAATGCCCCAACAGATTTCTACCAAGGTCACCAAATCCAAACTTTCAAAATCCAAGACAAAGAAAACCACCTCTGTTGTTTCTCAAAAGACAACAGTTGTAACAACAACCATTAACCCTGAGGGAAGTGATCAGGGTGTGAGTGGTGAGGGGAGGGGTGAACATCAAAGAAACCCCCAGGATAAGGAAGGAGAGTTGAGTGCTTCCCAAGCTAGCCAAGCCCCAGTTTCTCAAAAAGCTGTGGTGGTTGAAAAGGTCTCTAGCACATCCCTAGTAGCATCCTCCCAAAAGGATGTTACTATTGAAAAGAGTTCCCATCCAGGAACACAGAACAAAAGAGGGAGGGACACTAAAGCCAAACACTCACCTACAAAAGCCTTTATTAGAAGAAAGAAGGCTAGAACCCAATCTTCTACACAAGGTGCACACACTGCACAGATACATCCATCTGTCTCTGTGCCTTCTCAAACTCAGTTTGATGTGACTCCAATAAATGTGGAGTCACAGCCCCATTCTCTCACAATAACTACACATCAATCACCAAATACTTCTTCACCATCTCTGGATGTGGATATGCTATTCCCATCAATTCCTGATTCTCCCTCTTTACAACTCAGGGAGGAGCCCCACTCAAATACAGGTGATCATCATCTTTTAGATGATTTGTTGGATCACCCGCAAATTCTTTCAGATATAATTGAAGGATCTGTATCAACACATATCAAATCAATCTATACAGATTCAACAGTTATATCACTTTCAATTTCATCTTCTTTTCCTTCTTCAATGGATATCACTCATCCGTTGACAAGTGGTTGCTCTTCAACGGATAAGCTTAACAGCAGTTATCCGTTGATAACAACAGTTTCAACTTCAACGGATATTCCACATCCGTTGATAGTCTCTACACAAATAACTGAAATGATTCCAAGTATAGAAGACATGAATACTGTGCAATCACTTTTAGGATTGAGGGCAGGGAGTGAAAATTTGAGTGAGAGGCTGGGTTGCTCCCAGGCAAAAGGAGAGATTGAGAGCACAAAAATGCATGCTATTTCTTCCAGCATGGCAAAAGTCAGTGAGTGGAGTACCACCTTAGAAGGTGAAGGTGAGGGAGTGAGATGTGTGAGCCAGGGGGAGCCCCTGATGCAAGAACATAGAGAAAAAGAGAGAAAAGCAGGTACAGTTGATACAAGGGTGGAACCAGCCATTGCTCATGAGTCAATGATTGTGGATGATGCTGAAAAGGAAAGACAATTTCAGCAACATTACAAAGCTGTAATTGATAACATTTCCTTGGATGCTGACACTTTTACTCATCCTGTGACAGCCTATCAACTGTTGGCTGCTCAGGGCAATGAGGAGGCAGAGAGGACACTACATCTAGTGCACTCAACAGAATCTCTTCAAAGGGATAAAGCTGCTATTAACAGGATGCCTTCTACAGCTGGTGAGCCATCTGAGGAATTTGGAGTAAATTCTGATGATGATGACTCTATTTCTTCTGATGGAAGCATGAACATAGGGGGAGATGAAGACCCTAGTTCCATTCCTAATCTACCTGAATGGGCCCTGACTAAGGAGCATAGAACAGGTGAATTCAATGTCCACCTGGTCAAACAAATCATCACTATTCAACAGGCCATTCAGAACACTTCAAATGCAAATATCAAGGCTATCCTCCAAGCTCACCTGGACTCACTGCATCTCATGAAGTTGCAGAAAGTAAAGCAAGATATGAGTCTAAATGATCTCAGGAAAGATATTGCTGACTTGAAATCCTTCACTTCAGAAAAATTGGATTCAGTCATGCCCTATGGTACTTTGCAGGACTTGGTTTCGAGATTGAAAAAGGAATCATTTACTGAACAAAGGCTGGCCAAGTTGGAAGACAGAGTTCAAGGAATTGAAGATTCTGTAGCCACCCTTCTTCTCAACCAACAATCTCAAACCAATCTCCTAATGCAGCTGGCAAAAGCACAAGGCTTGACCCCTCTCCTTGATGATAACAAAAAGGGGGAGAATAAAAGGGAAGGGGAAGGAGAGCCCTCTACAAAGATTCAGATATCTAAAGTGCTAGTTCCTGCCATCACTACCTCTCCAATCATTCAAATCAAGGGAAAATCTGATGGAATTGATTTGATTCAGCTAGCAGCAGCTGAAATACAAATGAAAGAACAATGGAGGAGAATTGATGAAAGGTTGCAATTGGTGTTTGGTTCTACACAAAATAAATCAACATCTGTGAAATTTAGCACAAAGATTGAACCAATCAACATGGAGCTCATGCCAGTAGGGAGTCTTAAGGATGGAGAAGCTTCTTCCAAAGAGCTACAAGCTATAATCCTCAAGCCCAATGAAAGATCCAATAAGGACTCAACAAAGAATCCTTTAAAAGAAGTGGACTTTCCTCCTTCAAAAGATGATGAGAACAAGATCTTAGGCAGGAGTATTGCCTATCTCAAAAAGTCCATGGATGAGGCTGTAAGGAGAAATAGAGCTATTATCATTAGAGAGGGAAAGAGCATATGTGTGATGCAAGGACATCCCAAATTCTCAATAGCTAAGAAAGAAGAAGCCAAGCAATTAAAGGCTGACAAAAGAGCACAAGCAAAGCTTGAAAAACAGCTAAAGTCAAGCCAAGTTGAAGAAATGAAAGGAATTGAAGTCAGGGGTGAAGAAAAGATTGCTAACTTAGATGAGGTTCTTGGGAGCATATTTGGTGAAAATATGGAGGAAAGAGAGGAATGGCAGAAGGGAAACAGAAGAAAGGCCAAGGCACACAGAAGGAGTGAAGATAACCCTGAAGATACCAAATCTATATCTAAACCACTACCTTCCATACCTGAACCTTTTGTTACTGATCCCTCTCTAAATATCCATGGTGAACCAATCATTCCAAAAGAGGAACCTATTGATTGGGACAACATCACATTGCCTACCTTTCTAACCACTCTTCCACCACCAAAGAAACAGAAAAGAAAACCAAAATCTACACCTCCCACAACCTCTAAGAAATTCACTCAAAAACAAAAACCTAAGCCTAAGTCACCCATTTCTAAAGATGATTATGTTCACATCTGTGACATAAAAGAAATTTCAGACATTGAACTCTATCTGGATGAGCTGGAGGATGTAAGGGGAATAGCTGCCTACAGACAGTTACCAGAAAGATTAGTGTTCAGATATAAAGGAGCTGGGGAAAGAACATGGCCTCTCCACAGGATTCTAAATGAAGGCTACTCTACCTTGATCAGAGTCTTTTCAGCCATCAAAAAGGATTCTGGCTTTACCAGAACAGCCAAGACTGAAATTCTCAACAAGATTGCCAACATAAGGAAGACTTGGAGGGAACCAAATGCTTTGCCCAGAACCTTACTCATACAAGAAAGGGGAACTAAAATTCACAAATCACCTCATTGGTTGATGGAATTTAGAGATGACAAAGGAGTCAGAAGATTTTTCAGACTTGAAGACCAACTCAAGATTGCCAGCAATGAAACTCTCAAGGAAATGCAATCTAAGTTGGATATCAGTGATGAAGATGAAGCTGAATTCTTCAGAAAACTCCAACTCCAAATTGAGGGAAATGACAAAGGGCTAGGAAAGAAAACCAGGGAACAAAGAAGAAAATGATGATTTGCTCAGGCTAGAGGAGCACCCTTGGAAACACTGTAAATCTTCAATTACCTCCTAGTACATACACTTTTGCAGCACTTTTTATATTTCTACTTAGTTTCAATTCAAATATTTGTTAAGTGTTTTGTTATCATCAAGTTAACCCTGAATTTATGCCTACAGTTCTTATAGACATAAATAGGGGGAGATTGTTAGGAATATATGTGCATTAGTTTGATGATATGTTTAACAAAACACTTAAGTAGAAATTTAGTGTCTGTAGCCTCAACGGATAAGACCACTTTGGCTATCCGTTGATGGTGTAGCTTTACTTAGAAATAAGTCTAGTATTGTAGCATATTTCAGTCTCTGTATTTAAAATTGTAATTCTTAGAAGTTGAGAGAAACTATAAGTCATGTTGACTACTAGATGATATGCAGATAGGAAGGCCAATTGTAAATATATCATGCCTTGTAATTTTGTATAAATGAAGTGGTATCAACGGATGACTTAAAAGACCTTCAACGGATGAGAAGCTAAGCTTCAACGGATGTCTCTAAAGCTTCAACGGATAACATCCTTCAACGGATGAGAGCATCAACGGATGAAAGCTTCAACGGATAACATCCTTCAACGGATGAAGTCATCAACGGATGAAAGCTTCAACGGATGTTCTGCTAATCAGCCGTTGATAAGTGGTAGTTGTACCTACAAGCAGAGGCACGTGGGTTGACAGAGAAAACTGAGATGTGGTAGCCGAATTTCAGGATCAACAGAAAAAGCAGCCGTTCTTCTTTTGTACAAAGTTGCAATAGTCAACAAAGTACTTGAGTGAACAGGAAAAGAAGCAAGTGAAGAACTTATTTTACTATTGTAATTTTATATTGTTTTTCACTTGTACACTTGGTAATATATATGAACCAAGAAGAAGCTAGTAATTAGAGAGATTTTTCCAGAGCTGTTAAGAAATATCTTGAGAGAAAATTCATCTAGTTTGTACTAGGATGCAGCTGTGATCAACATTGTTGAACACAGATTTTCTAATATACCATCTCTGGTGGAACAACAAATCCACCAGAAAAGTTTTTAAGGTCTGTTGTGTTCTTTACATTTGTGCTTGAATATATATCTGTCTGTATTAGCTTAAAGCAATTCACACACTTGTTCTTCTTGAACACACAACTTTATAAACTGCTCAAAACTTGAAAAAGGTTTTGAGATTTACATTCAACCCCCCTTCTGTAAATCTCATTGTTAGTCTTCTAGGAATAACAACTATCCAATCTCAATTTTAGCTCACCAACAAGCCAACAGCAATGAACAATGTTGTCAGGGTAGTTGATCAGATAGATGCTATAAGTTTTGGTGATTTCGGTGTGTGGGTGTTAAAGGGTCTGTGTGTGTTGCATTGATGGTTTTTGTTTTGATTGTTTGAGCTTATGTGAATTTTGGAACCTGAAGTTGTGGATTCACAGTTGGATAATAAAGTGGAAGACCTTGCACGATTCAAATACTGGGACAGAAGTTGTGGAGCATAACACATATGCACTACAATCATTGTTCCCGGTTTAACAAAACGGATTAATGTAATCTAAACTTATGATATTTCTTTAAATCATGTTTTATAATACTCCTTTTGACTTATTAGTAAACAAATTATTCAGTAATCCACTATTCAGTTTATGTAATATTATTTGTGTTTTAAGTAGTCATCTTTTGTTTATTCAAATCTTTGCCTTCTAATTTTTAGAATACTACTCCCAGCAAAGCGGGCATCAATACTAGTATTGATGCGCTTGCCAACAAAGTAACTGTGCAATTTAAAAGTTATTGCTAAAAAACACGACCAAGTTTTTAATGATAATCAACTAAGACTTTAAGCAGTAGTAGACCCGACAAATTTGAACACGACACGACTTACACGACACGAAACGACACGAAAATTTAGTATTTGTGTTTGCATTTTTAGTACACGACACGAAAATACACGAACACGAAAGTACACAGTTGAAATTTAGTGTCGGTTTTGTGTTTAACCTTCGGGTACACGACACGACACGAAGTATACGACATAAATAAATATTATAATTAAAATTTAATATTTTTAATATATATATGTAGAATTATAATAAATGTATGCATATTTATTTTTAAAATATTATTTGATTTTATTATATTGTATAGAATTGAGATCTAAATATATATTTTTCATATATTTTTTTAATTTATTTTACCAAAAAATCTTATATTTTAATTTATATTAATATTAAATTTAATATATATTAATATTCAATTAACACGACATACACGACACGAAACGAAAGTACGAACATGAATGTACACGGACACTAAACATGTCGGTTTTGTGTTTGACATTCAAGTACACAAAATACGAAAATACATGACACCAAAGTATACGACACGAAGGTCTAAGCAGAGCTAGCTAAGCTTGTAATTACTATAGCTCCCCAAAAGCTCATCTGACCCCAAGATGGTACACGAAATACGAAAATATAGGACACGAAAGTATACGACACGAACGAATTGTCAGATCTAAGCAGCAGACACCCCTCTAATTATGGTAATAAGATGTGTTTGAAGTTTCAGTGAAATCATTTTTGTAAAATACTGTTGGGAGAAAAGCTATTATTAGGAATTTTAAATGATGCGGTGGTCACCGGGGGCAACTTTATATCTCTGTCGCCTCCAGTTAAGGTATCATCAGTCGAGAAAGACGGGACAAGAGAGCTGGGTAAAGGAGGAAGATGGATGGGACATTTGAGCTGGGTAAAACAGAAAGGAATGAAGGTGATAAATTACCTAGACATAAAAAAGTAGGAGGAAGAATAACACTGAAAAACGGAAAAACCCCCACCCTACGGCCAACTAATTTATTCCTTGATAAATTATTTAATCGACAAGCATAGCTGAATTTATATATATAAAAAAAGAAGCTTACGAGAATTATCTGTTCTTTGTGATTTGAGAAAACCTTATAAATTGTGCTAATACCCTTGAAAGATTCTATCAGAGGCACTAAAACTTCAAACCACAATTTAAAATATATCTCGGGCGTGCCTCTGCCCTATGTATTAACTTTTAACATAAAAACTCCAGGTCCTGTAAAACTAGCATGTACAAATTGTATCTATGCCTTATTTCGTTCATTCATAGAGCTCCTAATCAAGGACAGCTTTCACCTTACAATTTAAAGAGGTGCAACGTTCCAACTTCCTTCACCACGTTATTTATTACTCCAATAAAATAGAGTGAACTGACATTTACCAAACCCTTTTGCCCCAGCTTCCCAATCCATTCCATCCACATTTCAACATGCTCAATTCCACTACCCCACTTTCTACTACTTGGCAAACTTCAACTTCATGTACATGAAGTAAATCCATTCGATACATTTGACTACGTTAAGTTCAATTGTAATGTTTTGCCATCATCCACGTAACTGATTATTTTTAGAGGTTTAAGCTTTAGCATTACACCCATGTACACTGAAACAGGTTGAGAACCAATCCCAAGATGCAACAGAAGTGAATATTAAATCCATGTGCTTTACGCTACAAGCTAACAAGTTCTAGTCAATTTTGAGGAAATTAGGCTATCTGCTCATGCCAGCCACAAGAGATTGCACGCCAGTTACAAACATACTTCAACTCCAGTCATCCGTTACTGGAAGTCTGGAACTTTAAAAAAAACCAGGAGTCACATATTTGAAAGATTCACACAAACCTTAAGCGAAGCCACACTGGTATAATATATGCAATTCCAATCAAGAGTATCCAATAACCACCCATGTTTGGCTTGAGTGCAAATTATGCCCTCCGTCCCACCCAATTACTTACCTTTGAGGGGCAGGGGTTCGGCACACACTTAAACTAATAAACATTAAAAAAAACTTAAATTTCCTATAATGGGCAATTTTCATATAGGACCAAGGTCACAATTCTGCAAAACTTCTACCTCTGATAACTTGCATATTCCCATAGAGACAAGTAAACACTAAACATACAGTTTGTTGTATTTATGAAACTTCAATCTTTAATCAAATAACCATTATAATGTGATATTAAAGAAGTCTCCCCCATAGAGACAAATAAACACTAAACATACAATTTGTCGTATTTATAAAACTTCAATCTTTAATCAAATAACCATTGGTACGAATATCCACAATACCCTAGCAAACAAGATAAACTCTTGATTTATTTAATCACTACATCCCAAAGTATATATTATAAACTTGATCTCCATTTTCAAGTGTAGAAGCTATTCTTCTCAATTAATTCTCAAATTCTAAACTATCACACTGACACTAGAGATTTCATCACTTTCTTTTTTCTACAGATAACACTAGTGATCCTCAATCTTGCAGCTAACTTTTTTTGTTTACAGAAGTTATGCTATACAAAGTGAATAAAGGGCAAGAGATATAAGCAAAGATTGAGATGATACTAGGTGGAATGTGTTATCAACAGAGATCATAAGATGTAATAGAAGGTCATAGTGCTAAATGCAAGACAAGAGCATACAAACCTTTCGATTAATCTTATTCGTCCAGGAATTCGACACTTCAAAAGATGCCAAAAGGAAAGCCATACATAGAAAAAAAGAATAGACCATGTGACCATGGTGTTTTTGGTTCTCTAATAATTGGTTTATTGTCACAAGATCAAGGGGAAATATGCTAATTTAGTTTTAGGTGTTTCTTAGCATTATTCAATTACAAATCACCAAACTCTGGGGTCTAACACATTACACGTGTATCATTTCTGAAATCAACTTTATATGAAATCTCAATTAGATCTGTCAGCAGTCAGCTGAAGCCAGTAACATTACAAACTGGTCTAAAAGAACCACATTCTTATAAATAGACTCCTTCCGAAACAAATACATACAAACCTATTCAGTCAATCTTTAATTCATCCAGGAATTCAAGTCTTCACAAGATGCCAGTAGAGAGCTATACATAAATGACACACCCGAGTGTCTTTAGTCCTTAAATAATTAGTAACTTAGTTTCAGTATTTTGTAGTGTTTGTCAATTATAATCATAAAATAATAACTTCTAGAGTAATAAATATAACTAAGAGCTGGCTCGTGTTTACTTTCCTCTTGTGATACATTAACCAATCACTATTAACCGGTTCTAAAGAACTACATTCAAAACAAAAACATTCCTTCCACAACATGTAAACATTGATTAGTGAGCATATAATCTGATCAGCTATGATCACGTAACAGTAGGAAAAATACATAAGCAATGCACAAGGCATATATAAACACAAATAAACTTAATAAATATAAGTATCCAAACACAAAGGAGCTACATCTCACTCCACGTTGCACAATCACAACACCGAAATAAATACACAATTCATCAACACAGCTAAACATCAATGTACCACACATACACATACAAATCACAGTAACAAACAGCTATCCAATCCGCAACTTAATTCACCTGTTTACCTTCAACCGGAACCGCAACATACCCCATCTTTTTCGGACTATAAATATCCTCATCAGAATTGTCCATCTCCTCATCATCCGAATCAACACCAAACTCAAACCTACGAGGCGAAAACATAGACCAAACCAAGTACATGATCGCAGCAGTCAACGCACCCGATCCAACACCAAACAACAAAGCTCCAACAATGCTAACTATATCGAGAGTGCTATCGCGAATAGACGAAGAAGTATCTTGGAGCTGAGGCGGGTTTAGAGAGCGGCGATTGGTTAAAAAGGCGTTGGATTTGTAAGAGAGGAAGTTGTTAGGGTTAATTGGTTGGGTGTTGATGAAAAAGAGGGTGACGTGGCTAGGGTTTTGAAGATTAGTGTTTTCAATTAGGGGAAAAGAGGTGGTGGTGGAGATGAGGAGGATTGTTTTGCAAGGTCTGGCGGCGTTAGAGGCGGCAATTGAGAGGAGGAGGGTTGCGATTAGGAGGATCAGGCGGTGGAGTTGTGTCGACGCCATTGACACTGCGAGAGAGATTTAATTCTGTGTGTGTGGATGTGTGATTAAAAATAGTACTATCTCTACAGCCCTATGTATTGCATGAATTAAATTTTATTTTCGAACTATAATTGTTAACGATATATTTATATTTAGAATTGTTTACGAATCGAGCCGTTCGCGAACAAGCTCGAGCTCGGCTTGTTAAGGGTTTATTCGGCTCGGCTTGGCTCGTTTATAAACTCGTGCTCGAATACAACATATGTTTGACAGGGAAAAAGAGTTAGAGCCGAGTTTTAGTATGTTCGGCTCGAGCTCGGCTCGAGCTCGGCTTGAACTTGTTCTGCTCAAGCTCAGCTTGTTAAGGGCTTATTCGGCTCGGCTCGGCTCGTTTATAAACTCGTGCTCGAACACAAAATATGTTCGACAAGGAAAAAGAGTTAGAGCCGAGTTTTAGTATGTTCGGCTCGAGCTCGGCTCGAACTCCACTTGAACTTGTTCTGCTCAAGCTCAGCTTGTTATAGCTCGAAGAAACAATATTTTCAGGATATTTTGAATTATACTTCCAATAGTTATTTTGGTTTAATTTAGATAAATATACTGATAACCGAAGAGATGTACAGAGAAAAGGATAATCCAAACTAAATCTAAAGCACAAGCAAATCACAACCAAAGATAAATCAAAACTATATGTAAAACACAATCAAATCGAACAATCTCTTCAAACACCCACTTACATACCCTTTAACTTCTTAATAAAACCGCCAATCTGGTTGATAAAACCCATATGCCCTCTGTTGATAAAATCTTGAATTCGAAGCTGCACTTTATTGATACAATTGTGTGTTTTGTGTGTGAGTTAAAACATAATAAAGATTTATAGGGTATTCAGATTTAGCGAGAAGGTAAACAGGGAGATGAGAAGAGAATGAGAAGAAGAACAGATGAACATATAATTTTGTTATCGGGGCAGGAATTGGTTTTGGCAATATAGATCTAGTCTTTTAGTAACTGGGCTGGGCTTTGATAAAAGATTTTATTAATTAGGTTGGGCTTGAACTAGTTAATTGGGCCAATAACATTATTTTTTTTAATTTATTAACGAGCTGCTCGACTCGGGCTTGACTCGGCTCGTATATGTTCGCGAACAAACTCGAGTTCGGCTCGTTAGTTAACGAGCTCGAGCTCGAACACATTTTTTTGTTCGATAAAGAAGCTCGGCTCGGCTCGGTTCGTCAGAAAAAAATAAAAGCTCGACCTGTTTATCTCAAAACTCGGCTCGGCTCGGTTCGTGAATAGCTCTATTTATATTGTTGTCTAATGGATAAATGATTTACTTATTTGTGTATATGAGCATGAGTATGTGTGGTGTGATTGTAATGTTGTTACAAGTATTTGTTTTAAGTGTAATTATTGACAGTATATGCATGTCGTTGCCCGGTGGATTGATAACGTATTTGTTTGGGTATATGACTTATTTTTAGGATGTTGTGATATTGGGTTGAACGTGTTCTTGGAAATTTGACATTAAGCTGAAATAATAGAGGCCGAAAGTGGTATTTCTTGTTGTCCACTGCTAATGACGATTTATGAGGGTTGCTGTAGAAATGTTTGTGATATTTGTTGTTGTCCACTTCTAATGATGACCCATGGGGATTTCTGTAAAAGTGTTTGTGCAGTATCCATGATGATACTACACAATATCGTAGTTTGTATGCTTATAATTTTATTTTTGATTGTTATTTAAATGTCTTTTCTTGACCTTAGTAACTTTTCATATCCCTCATTTAGTATTGACAAATACATAGTCTTTTAGTAACTGGGCTGGGCTTTGATAAAAGATTTTATTAATTAGGTTGAGCTTGAACTAGTTAATTGGGCCAATAACGTTGTTTTTTTTAATTCATTAACGAGCTACTCGGCTCGACTCGGCTCGGGCTCGACTCGGCTCGCATATGATCGCGAACAAACTCGAGTTCGGCTCGTTAATTAACGAGCTCGAGGTCGAACACGTTGTTTTGTTCGATAGAGAAGATCGGCTCGGCTCGGCTCGGCTCGGTTCGTCAGAAAAAAATATAAGCTCGACTCATTTATCTCAAAACACGGCTCGGCTCGGTTCGTGAACAGCTCTATTTCTATTGTTGTCTGATGGATAAATGATTTATTTATTTGTGTATATGAGCATGAGTATTTGTGGTGTGGTTGCAATGTTGTTACAAGTATTTGTTTTAAGTGCAATTATTGACAGTATATGCATGTCGTATCCCCGTGGATTGATAACGTATTTTTTTGTGTCTATGACTTATTTTTAGGATGTGGTGATATTGGGTTGAACGTGTTCTTGGAAATTTGACATTAAGCTGAAATTTATTGTAGAAATGTTTGTGATATCTGTTGTTGTCCACTGCTAATGACGATTCATGGGGGTTGTTGTAGAAATGTTTGTGATATCTGTTGTTGTCCACTTCTATGATCCATGGGAATGTTAGAACAACATGATCTCGGCCTTGCGTTTTATGATATAAATTTTAATGAGTGTGAACATAACATTAACCTTAATCACTACGGCGCAAGAGATTCAAATTCACGTATTCTACTGTATTTCTTGATTCTCCTTGGACGAAGTATGGGCTTCGATCTCCCAAGATGTACCTCTCCGTAAAGCTCCGAAATTCCAAAACCCTAGCTGGCTCCTTGAGAAAAACAACTACCTCTCTCAAACCCTAAGATCCTATTTCGTTTTTATGTTCTCGTGTTCTCACGTTCACGCACCGCTTCTAACTTCAGGATAATTAAAATATTTATAGGCTACAGTAGGGATCATGGACAATTAGGTCAGGCCTCCTAATGACATTCGGGACCATGCCCAATGTCATTAAATATTAATTCAATCCACTAAAGAATTAATATTTGCACTACCTTTCCTAATTCTGAAAATTAATTATTTAATTCGGCTCCCATATTATTTGCTTATTAAATTCCCCATGTTTAAGATATCGCATGTCCATTAATTAAATTAATTTCTGACAATTTATTTAATCAATATCTTTTCTCCTTGGTCATCCACTCAACCTTATAATTGTGCAAGAACAAATCTATCGGCATGACTAAAGCACAATTATCTTTATGAGCTTTCAAGAGGGCATCATCACCCGAATATATTTTTCGGACATGGTTTCCTTTTATAGTCAATATCACACTCTGTATATAATGTCGTTGCCCAATACATAAATTTGAAATTTAAAATAAATTACTTAATTTATGAATCAAGGCATGTGCATTAAATACAAGTGTCAATCACTATATCCAGATTAAGAACCAAAGCAATAATAATATCATAGAATCTTAATTTGTTAGGAATATGTGTATTAGTTTGATGATAAGTTAAACAACACACTTAAGTAGAAATCTAGTGTTTGTAGCCTCAACGGATAAGACCATCTTGGCTATCCGTTGAAGGAGTAGCTTTACTTAGCAATAAGTTTAGTATTGTAGCACATTTCATTCTCTGGATTCAAGTTGTAATTCTTAGATGTTGTAGGAAATTATCAGTCATGTTGACTACTAGTGGATATGCAAATAGGAGGGCTAATTATAAATATTTCATGCCTTGTAATTTTGTATAAGTGAAGAAGTATCAACTGATATTGAAGACCTTCAACGGATAAGAAACAAAGCTTCAACGGATGTCTCTAAAAGCTTCAACGGATAATATCCATCAACGGATAAATGCTTCAACGGATAAAGACTTCAACTGCTAATGCATCAACGGATAAAGCTTCAATGGATAAAACCTCAACGGATAAGGCATCAACGGATGAAAGCTTCAACGGATGCTTAGTTCATTAGCAGTTGATAGTGACAATTCATAAGCTGACAGAGGCACATGGGTTGACAGAGACAAACTGGAATGTGGAAGCCTCTAGGAGGAATCAAGAAAATACAGCATTTCCATTCTGGTGCAAACAAGGAAGTATTCAAAGATTAACAACTAAGCCTAAATTGCATTGGATAGAGAAATGAAGAAGAAACATGTGAAGAGCCTTTTTAATTGTATTTTACAGTTTTGTCTTCACTTGTAAACTTGGTGATATATAAACCAAGTAGCAGCTAGTAATTAGATGTGAATTTTCCAGAGCTGTTTAGAAAAATCCAGAGAGAAAATCATCTAGTTTGTACTAGGAAGCAGCTGTGATTTAATTCTTTGAATAACAGATTTTCTGAAATAACACATCTCTGGTGGAACAACAAATCCACCAGAAAAGTTTTTAAGTTCTTTGTGTTCTTTACATTTGTGTTTGAATATATATCTGTCTGTATCAGCTTCAAGCCATTCACACACATTTGCTCACTAAAACACTTAGCCTTAGAAACTATTCAAAACTTGAAAAAGTTTTGAGATTTACATTCAACCCCCCTTCTGTAAATCTCATTGTTAGTCCACTGGGAATAATAATTGGTATCAGAGCAAGCTCTTAACATACAAAGAGTTTAAAGATCTATTCTGCTAACATCATGAGTAAGAAGGATATTGGTGTAAAGATTCCAATCTTGGAAAGAGATAACTATCATCACTGGAAAATGAAGATGCATTTACATCTTCTCTCTCAAGATGAAAGCTACATCAACTGCATTGAAAATGGTCCTCACATCCCTCACAAGGTGGCCACAGCTGCTACTGCAACAGTTGTTGTTGGACAGTCTATTCCCAAGCCAAAAGCAGAATGGACTGTTGAAGATATTGAAGAGGTTCACAAGGACAAGAAAGCCATGAACATTCTGTTTAATGGCCTAGATCAAGATATGTTTGACAATGTCATTAACATCCAAACTGCTAAGGAAATTTGGGATACTGTGCAGCTTATCTGTGAAGGCACTGAGCAAGTTAGAGAAAACAAAATGCAGCTTCTCATTCAACAGTATGAATATTTTCATTTTGAAGAAGGAGAATCATTGAATGATACCTTCAACAGATTTCAGAAACTGTTGAATGGATTGAAGCTGTATGGCAGAATGTACCAAGTCAAGGACTCCAATTTAAAATTTCTAAGGTCTCTACCAAAGGAATGGAAGCCTATGACTGTTTCTCTAAGAAATTCTCAAGATTACAAGGACTTCACACTTGAAAGATTATATGGAATTTTGAAGACATATGAACTTGAGATGGAGCAAGATGAGCTGTTGGAAAAAGGAAAGAGAAAAGGAGGATCAGTTGCACTTGTAGCTGACAGTGAGAAGGTTGGAACCAGGAATGAGGAGAAGACAATGCCAAGTCTCAAAATTGGCACAAGCAAATCAGAATCAAGCAAGGGTAAAGAGCAAGTAGCTGAGGATGAAAACAATTCCAGTCAGGATGACTCTGATGATGTTGATGAACATCTGGCTTTTCTGTCCAGGAGGTTTGCAAAGATGAAGTTCAGGAAAAATACAAAATTCACTAAGCCAAACAAAAACATGGTGGACAAATCCAAGTTCAAATGTTATAACTGTGGCATTAGTGGACACTTTGCAAGTGAGTGTAGGAAGCCAACCTCTGATAAGAAGAAATTTGAGCAAGTTAATTACAAAAAGAAGTATTTTGATTTGCTCAAACAAAAGGAAAGAGCTTTTCTCACTCACTCAAGATGATTGGGCAGCAGATGGAGTCAATGAAGATGATGATATGGAATATGTCAACCTAGCCCTGATGGCTAATTCTGATGAAAATGAAACTAGTTTATCAAGCAACCAGGTAATTACTACTGATCTCTCTCAGCTTTCTAAAAATGAATGCAATAAAGCCATAAATGATATGTCCAATGAATTATATCATTTGCGAGTTTCCCTTAAATCACTAGCCAAGGAAAACACTAGGATCAAAGAGAATAATGTGTTTTTAAGTGACAGGAATGCTGTGTTAGAGGATCAGGTAATTGAGCTTGAAAAGATTAAACTTAAATGCTTGATTGTTGAGAGTGAACTAGAAGAAGCTGTTAAGAAAGTAGAAATTCTTTCTAAACAGTTAGAAAGTGAGCAAGAGGTAATCAAGGCCTGGAAAACATCTAGGGATGTTAGTGTTCAGATTGCCAAGGTTCAGGGAATTGAATCATTCTGTGAGGACGCGTGGAAGAAAAACAAAAAGGAGTTGGAATTAATTGATGGATTGTCAACGGATGTGGAATCAACGGATGATGAAAGTTATCCGTTGAAGGAAGAAAAGGAGCATCCGTTGAAGGCTCATCAATTAAAACAGGCAAGTAATTTCAAAAATAAAAATCTCAATAAGAAGGATGGTTCAACTCTCAAGAACTTTGTCAAAGAAGGAGCTAGCACATCCAAAGATGCTAGTAAGGTGAATATAGGACACATGACTTTAGATCAGCTGAAAAATAGGCTTAAGTTGGTTGAGGATAAGAAGGAAACTAAAAGAAATGGGAAGGTAGGGATTAATAAACATAACAATTACACACCTGATAGGTATGCTCCTAGAAAAAGCTGTGTGCATTGTAAAAGTGTTAATCACCTATCTGATAATTGCAAATCTGTTAAAAATGCTCCCATGCCTTCAAATCCCTCCATGCCTAACATGTCTATGTCACCTCTGCATGCTATTCCTGTTATGTCTCATCAGAATCCCCATGCACATTTTGCAAACATGCCATATATTAATAATCCTTATTTTACTGTATTTAGTATGCCTCAAATGCCATACAATATGCCTATGTGGAATAACATGTTTGCACAATCTATGCCTTATCAAATTCAATCAAATGTGCTAAATGATTCTGTGACTAACCCTACACTTCAACCAACCACATCTGAGATCAAGGTTGACCCAAAGTTACCTAAGTCAAAAGATGCAGGAGGAATGAAGTCTAGGAAAAAGATTAACAAGGCTGGACCCAAGGAAACTTGGGTACCAAAATCAACTTGATTGATTTTGTTGTGTGCAGGGAAAAAGAAGGAATCTATGGTACTTGGACAGTGGTTGTTCAAGACACATGACAGGAGATTTCACCCTGCTCACAGAGTTTAAGGAGAGAGCTGGCCCTAGCATAACCTTTGGAGATGACAGCAAAGGATTCACTATGGGATATGGCTTGATTTCAAAAGAAATTGTCATCATTGATGAAGTTGCATTGGTTGATGGTCTCAAACATAACTTATTGAGCATCAGTCAACTATGTGACAGAGGGAATACTGTTTCATTCAATTCTGAAGCCTGTATTGTCACAAGTAAGAAGGACAATAAAGTGGTTCTAAGCTGACTTCAACTCTACAGATGCAGAATCTATTACTTGTCTTCTCAGCAAAGCAAGCTCAGTTGAAAGTTGGCTATGGCACAAGAAGCTGTCCCATTTGAATTTCAAGACAATGAATGATCTAGTCAAAAAGGACTTAGTTAGAGGAATGCCTCTAGTAGAATTCACAAGGGATGGACTGTGTGATGCTTTTCAGAAAGGAAAGCAAAAGAAAGTATCATTCAGTAAGAAGCTTGAATCTGCAATTGATGAACCATTACAACTGCTACACATGGATCTCTTTGGACCAGTCAATGTATTGTCAATTTCAAGGAAAAGATATTGCCTAGTGATTGTAGATGATTTCTCAAAGTTTTCATGGGTTTATTTTCTTGGATCAAAGGATGAAGCTAGTGAAATCATTATCAATCATATCAAGCAAGTCAACAATCATCCTGATTTCAAAGTAAGGAATATTAGGAGTGACAATGGAACTGAGTTCAAGAATTCAACCATGAAGTTGTTCTGTGAAGAAAATGGTATCATGCATGAGTTCTCAGCTCCAAGGACCCCACAACAAAATGGTGTGGTGGAAAGGAAGAACAGATCACTAATTGAAGCTGCAAGGACAATGCTTGAAGAGTCAAAACTCCCAACTTACTTTTTGGCTGAGGCTGTTAACTGTGCATGTTACACTCAGAATATTTCTCTAATCAATCAGGCAAAAGGCATGACTCCCTATCAATTATTCAAGAGAAGAAAACCAACTTTAAACTTTCTGCATGTCTTTGGTTGCAAATGTTACATCTTAAGGAATCAATCTGATCACAAAGGGAAGTTTGATGCAAAGGCTGATGAAGGAATATTTGTTGGTTATTCTGCTGGAAAATCATATAGGGTCTACAATCTAAGAACCAACATTGTCATGGAATCTGTGCATGTTGTGTTTGATGATAAAAAGATTGATGGACTAACAGATGAGGGACATCATGAAGGACTCAAATTTGACAATATTGAGATATATTGTGATGATAGTGAAGATGAGAATGATGAAGAAGACATCTCAAGAAGAATTCAAAATCTGCCTTTGGATAATGCACAGAATGCTGCATCCGTTGAAAGTCATAATTCAGCTTCCGTTGAAAGAAGCAATGCAGCATCCGTTGAAAGACAAAGTGCATCATCCGTTGAAGTTCATAATAAAGCATCCGTTGATCACAGTCTGTCAACGGATAATCAATTCACTTCATCAGTTGATAGAGCTCCCAATTCCTTTCAAAGGATCAGCAACTCAGGGGGAGTTTCAACCAATCAAAATTCTATCTCACATCATGACAATACTGAGACAACCTCATCTAGAGCTAATCAACCACCTCAAAGGAAATGGACCAAGAATCACCCTTTTGAACTGATCATTGGTGATGCTACATCTAAAGTGCAAACTAGAAGGGCTATTCAAGATGAATGTCTGTATAGTAGCTTTTTATCACAGGAGGAACCTAAGAGAGTAGAAGAAGCTCTATTGGATCCATATTGGATTTTAGCAATGCAAGAGGAGCTAAACCAATTTGAGAGGAACAAAGTATGGAAGTTGGTACCCAAACCAAAGAACAAGAGTTCTATTGACACAAAATGGGTATTCAGAAACAAGATGGATGAAAATGGCATTGTCATAAGGAATAAAGCCAGATTGGTTGCTAAAGGCTATTCTCAATAAGAGGGAATAGATTTTGATGAAACATTTGCTCCAGTTGCCAGACTTGAAGCCATCAGAATCTTTCTAGCCTATGCAGCCCATGCCAATTTCAAAGTCTATCAAATGGATGTCAAGAGTGCATTTCTAAATGGGGAATTGGAGGAAGAAGTTTATGTAAGCCAACCTCCAGGATTTGAAGATCCAAACTTTCCAGACTATGTGTATTATCTGTTGAAAGCACTCTATGGACTAAAGCAAGCACCTAGAGCCTGGTATGAGACTTTGTCAAAATTTCTTCTAAATAATCACTTCACAAGAGGTACTGTTGACAAAACTCTTTTCTTTAGAAATGTTAATGGCTCTACAATACTTGTTCAAATTTATGTAGATGATATTATATTTGGATCTACAGATGATAAGCTTTGTAAAAAGTTTGCTAAGTTAATGCAAAGTAAATATGAAATGAGCATGATGGGAGAGCTAACTTATTTTCTTGGTTTACAAGTTAAACAAGTTAGTGGTGGAATTTTCATTAGTCAAACTAAATATATTTATGATCTTTTAAAGAAGTTTGACTTAATGGACTGTTCATCTGCAAAAACTCCCATGGCCACTGCCACCAAGCTTGAATTAAACAAGGCTGAAAAGTCTGTGGACATTTCAAGTTATAGAGGCATGGTTGGCTCACTTTTATATTTAACTGATAGTAGACCTGATATAATGTTTTCTACATGTCTCTGTGCTAGATTTCAAGCTGACCCTAAAGAATCTCACTTAGTGGTTATTAAAAGAATCTTCAGATATCTCAAAGGGACTCCAAATCTAGGAATTTGGTACCCTAGAGAGTCTGGTTTTAATCTAATTGGCTACTCAGATGCAGATTATGCAGGCTGCAAAATAGACAGGATAAGCACAACTGGCACCTGTCAATTTCTAGGGAACAAGCTTGTGTCATGGTTCAGCAAGAAGCAAAATTCTGTTTCTACATCAACAGCTGAAGCTGAGTACATTGCTGCTGGTAGTTGCTATGCACAGATACTATGGATGAGGAATCAACTATTTGACTATGGACTAACTGTTGACAAAATTACTATATTCTGTGACAACACAAGTGCCATTGCCATTACTGAAAATCCAGTGCAGCACTCAAGAACCAAGCATATTGACATCAAGTACCACTTCATTAGGGAACATGTGATGAAAGTTACAGTGGAACTTCATTTTGTTCCAAGTGAAAAGCAGATTGCAGACATATTTACCAAGCCACTTGATGAATCAACATTCACAAGATTAGTAAGTGAGCTAGGTATGCTTAATTATTCATAAATTTATGTCCTCTATATAATCTGCCTTGAAGCCTGAAATAAATTTGCTGCAAGAACAAAGTTGGCTTTAAGTAAGACTTATTCTATCAACGGATATTCCCTATCCGTTGAAAGCCAAAATTGTTCTATCAACGGATGTTCATTATCCGTTGAAAGACAAATACATTTCTGGTAATTTTATCCCTCAACGGATAAAATAGTGTTGATCATCAACGGATAACTATTTACCTTATCCGTTGAAGTGTCACATCAGTTACTTTAAGTGAGTCACAGCCGTTGATTCTTTTACTTAACCGTTGATACAGAGATACACTATTGTATGTATTTGTATTAAAGGCAGTTTTCAGAATTTCTACAATTTTCTTTATTCTTAAACGACTATAATTTGTCTAAAAGTATCATTTAATCATTTTATTTACGTTTTAATTCAAGAAAGTATAAAAGCCCATTGAATTCTTATTTTCACTTTACGTTTTCTTGCAATTTTTATTCTCATTCTCTCCCAAAATTCTCAAGTTTTTCTCTGCAACCTCTACTCACAACAATGGCACCAGTAGTCAAAATTATTGAAAGGCATATGTCATAGCCTACTCGTTTATTCGAGTATTTAACTCAACTCAAATAAGAATGTAATAAGTAAATAGTGGATCTATCATCAGAGAGATCTCTCAAAGTAACATCTGTCAAAGAATAAAGAAACATTGTTCATCTGCAGACTTGAAGATTCACTGGAAGAAGTTCAAGAATTTGATCATGCCTCAGTGATATAAATCAAGATCGTGGATTTAATCAAGTGACAGAGATCTCGTCAGGGTATCATTTATTACAAGGATTCAATCAAAATATCAAAGTCAAGACATGAAGAAACGTCACGGAAGTTAGTCACTCATGAACCAGACAGTACATCGAGTGTCAGCATTGAAGTGGCGGAATTGATTCATAAGTCTCAGTGACTTTCAGAAGAATGGATGCTGCTCAGGGTTAGTATTAATTCTCTATTAATTAATTAAGTCATATAATTTAATTAAGAAAATAAATTATATCTGCAAAGATTAATTTATTGATTAATTGAATTAAATTGATTAATTAATTTAGAATTAATATTAAGGATTTACAAGATTTTAATTGGTTTAAAATCTGCTTAAATTCAGCAAGACAATTCATTTGAACTAGTATGACAATCGGTATGACAATTGATAGTCATACCGAAAGTCATGCCAATACATTTAATTGTCTTATTAGAATTTCTGTTTAGATTAAAATCTGTTATTAATTCAGCAAGACAATTTATTTGAACTAATATGACAATCGGTATGACAATCAATAGTCATACCGAAAGTCTTGCTAGCTCATTTTAATTGTCTTGCTAGTTGTAAATTTTGTCATACCGAAAGTCTTGCTGGCCAAAGAGATTGTCATGCCAGTACATGTTTACATTCGGCTGTTTGATAAAAAGGAGCAGAAGTCTATTTTTTCACTATCGAAAAAACAGAACACAAACTCAAGAACAAAAGAAAAAGGAGCAGAAAAATATTTCATCTCATCTGCAACTTCAAGATCAATTTCTAGATTGTAAAGTTAAATCCAATCAACTAGAAATACTTATCTTGTTCTTGTGTATCAATCTAGCGGATTAAAATCCCTAGAACTTAATCTCAAATCGCATTTAGCATTTGATCTTTTAATTACAAAAATAGAAAAAGTTCATGTCGAATTTATTCTAGATTTGTAATAATTGATTTAAGATTAATCCCTTGTAACTGATACCGTAGTTGTAACACCTTTCAAGTTTAATAAAAGTTTTATTTAACTTGAATCTTGTTTCACAATTTTATTCCGCATTTTATTCGACTAAACGGTATTGTTTGCATTCAACCCCCCCTTCTACAAACAAATTGGGACCTAACAATTGGTATCAGAGCCTTCTGATTAACGTACAAATCTAGATCCTAGACTTTTGTGTTTCTTTCACTTCTTGAATTTTTTATTCACTCAAAAAAAATTCATAATGACTACACAAAAAGTTGGAACCGTTAAAATTCCACTTTTCGATAAAGAAAATTATGTTATGTGGAAGAAGAAGATGCTACTGTTTTTACAGGTTGCTAATCCCAAATATTTGCAAGTGTTGAAGAAGGGTCCAAAAATTCCTATGGTTATGGAACCAGAGGTAATAGAAAATGATGTGGTGATCACCAAAGCGAGAACTTATGTGAAGGATCCTGAGGACTTCTCTCCTGCTGAAATAGAAGAAGCTTCCCTGGATGCTAGCCTTCAATTAATCTTAGTAGATTCCCTTAATCCCCTGATAAATAGACATGTGATGAATTGTAAAGATTCCAAACATATCTGGGAAACTATTGAGATTATTAATGAAGGCACAGAGGAAGTTAGGGAGAACAAACTAGAAATCCTAACCTCTGAGTATGAATACTTTAAATCCAATCCAGGAGAAGGAATCACTGAAGTGTTTGAGAGGTACAATGCATTGATCAACAACCTGAACATTAATGGTAAATACTATTCCATCAGGGAGGTCAACAAAAAGTTCCTTTTAATACTGCCAACTCATCTCGAACATAGAATCACTGCCATAAGAGAAGCAAGAGATCTGAGTGAGATTTCTTTGGAAAGGCTCTATGGTGTGTTAAAGACTTATGAGTTGGAGCAGATTCAGCAGAAGGAAGTTTACGGGAAAGGAAGAGTGGTCAGCACGTCTAGTGCTCTAGTAGCTGATGAACAACAACAACAACCACAATATCAACAACAATCTCAACAGTCAGAAAGAATGGTACAGTCTTCCAAGGTTGAAGATAATGTGATAGTAGCAGAATTTGATTCTCCTACTACAAATCAATCAGGAGATGATTATTATTCCTTGGAAGAACTGGAGCAATTGGAGGATGAGTCAATGGCCCTGATTGTCAAGAGATTCTCAAATGTCAGATTCAAAAGGAATCCCAAGTTCAAGTACAAGTCCAACTACAACAGATTCCTGAAAGGTGGATCTTCATCCTCTAACACCAGCAGTGGTGGGTATAAAACAGGGATGGTTGATCGAAGCACCATTCGATGCTTCAACTGTAATGAGTTGGGACACTTTGCCACAGAATGCAGGAAGCCAAAATAAGCTAGGAAGAACTCTTACGATTCTAATCAGAAGAGTAAATCTGAAAGGGCGTACCTGGCAAAGGGAAGAAGCTGGGATGATACTGACAGTGAAGATGAAGAAGTTGGGAATCTTGCTCTCATGGCTAGTAATGCAAGCACCTCATCGTCAAGAAAAGAGGTAAAATTTACTGATGCTGAATTAGTTTATCATCTAGGAGGTTCCTTAGATTGTGCTCGTCGTGATAATGAATTGTTAAATCAACAAATCAAAGACCTTGAGAAAGAGGTCAATGAATTAAGACTTGTGCACATTAATCAAGATAAACTAAAAGAACAAGTATTTTTTCTAGAGAATAGAGTTGACTGTTATAGACAACTCGAAACTATTCTCAAAGACAAGATCACCGGTCTTGAGGCTAAGGTTAAAGCTTACTTTAATTCTTGTTCAAAGTCCAAAGAGTTTTACAATAAGCAAGCTGTTAATCAAACACATGGAATAGGTTATGATTACAATGCTGCTATTGGAAAATTAGACATAAACTCCCCTCCTCATGTATGTGCTAAAGGCAGGGAAGTACCACATGTGCTTAAGGGTGTTGATGAACCCCTCTATAAAGAATCAATTGCTGAACCATTTGATGAGACCTCTTTTATTATTCAAGAAGAAATCCGTGCTGAAGATAATGCTAATGGGAAAGCTGTCTCCAAGTCAAGTGTGTCAAAAGTTCCAGTCAAGGTTGTGAAAGCAACTGAGACTAACTCAGACACACATGAGTTGGATAACACAAGTGCCATGTCTACCATGCATAAGTTGCCTATTGTTAATCCTTCTCATAAAGCATGTGGTGTTCCTGATTGTATGTCTTGTGCTTTTAATCTGTTGTTTGCTTATTTTAATGGTAAGCATGTTTCTAATGATAAGACTACTCCTCGTCAGCATGTGAATAATAGAAAGTATGATAGGTCTAAGACTGCTAGTCCTCCTAAAGCTAGAAAGGAGACATTTGTGCCTAAGCCTAAACAGAAATTTGTCAAGGCTGTTCACAAGGTCAAATGTTCAGTCATTGAGAACGTTGAGAATATTGAAATTAAGAATGTTGTTTTGCCTGATAAAGGCCAATTTTACAAGTATGCCGGACCCAGCCAAGCTTGGGTTCCGAAGAAGGTCTAATCCATTTGTATTGCAGGGCATTAAACAGGTACAACCGGTAGTGTGGATTCTTGACAGCGGATCGTCAAGACATATGACCGGAGATAGAGCCCTGCTATCAAATGTGGTTGAGAAAGCTGGCCCAGTGGTTACCTTTGGAGATAACAGCAAAGGTTTAACGGAGGGATATGGCTGTTTGCTAGCTGGAAATGTTATCATTGAAAATGTATATGTTGTGCAAGGACTTGAACACAATCTGCTTAGCATTAGTCAGTTCTGTGACAACGGCTACAATGTTTTATTCGACAAGCTGAAGTGTCAGATTCTGCACAAGAAAAGTGAAAAACCCTCCTTAATGGGAATCCGGAAAGGAAATCTGTTCGTAGCTGACATGAACTCTGGAAGCAATCTTGAAGTCAATTGTTTCTATGCAAAGGCATCGTCAGATGAGAGTTGGCTATGGCACAAGAGACTTTCTCATCTCAATTTCAAAACAATGAATTCTCTTGTCAAAAGAGAATTGGTAAGAGGTCTGCCTCAGCTGGAATTCTCTCCAGAAGGACTATGTGAGGCTTGCCAGAAAGGAAAGTCAAAGAAAGCAAGTCACAAAGGCACTGACACATCTTCCATAACTGGTGTTCTGCAATTATTGCACATGGATTTATTTGGTCCAGTTAATATCCTTTCTATGTCAAAGAAGTGTTACTGTCTTGTGATAGTTGATGACTATTTCAAGTATACGTGGGTTTTATTTCTTCACTCTAAGGATGAAACACCACAAGTTGTGATTGATCATATCAAGATGATTGAGTTAGATTCTAACGTCCCTGTTAGAGCAATAAGGTCAGATAATGGGACAGAATTCAAGAATGCACTTCTCAATGGATTCTGTACAGACAAAGGGATTACCAGACAATTTTCAGCTTCTAGAACCCCTCAGCAAAATAGAGTGGTAGAAAGGAAGAATCGTACATTGATTGAAGCTGCAAGAACGATGTTAAGTGAATCAGGTCTTCCAATGTACTTTTGGGCTGAAGCTGTCAATACTACATGTTATACTCAGAATCGAACTCTAATCAACAAAGACTTCATTAAAACTCCTTATGAGATTTTGAATGAACAGAAACCTTCTATCAAATACTTTCATGTATTTGGTGCCAGATGTTTCATGCTCAAGGATGGAGATGATCGTCGTGGTAAGTTCGAGGCAAAGGCATATGAGGGTATTTTTGTTGGATATGGAAGAAGATCATATAGAGTGTATATCATTGATCAACACAAAGTAACTGAAAGTGTCAATGTTACATTTGATGACACTAAACTCCCTAGTATCCAAACTGAAGATCCTTCTGAGAAACTGAAGTTTGATGATACGTCAGATTCAGAATCAGAACATGGTCAAGTACATGAGGTTGTTGCTGGTGAAGAACCTGTTAATCCTGATGATACTCAAGGTAATAGTGATGGAAACTTTGGCAACAATGGAGATACCACTGCTACTGACGGAGAATCTTCAAGTCAACATGGCAACAACTCAGGGGGAGATGCTGAAGGATCATCTAGTAGGACACAACATCACAATGAATTTCAAGGCGAATCATCAAGATCAAATCTTCCAAGACAGACTGTCTGGAATAAAGCTCACCCTTTTGAGTTGATTATTGGTGATCCAGATGTTGGAGTCAGAACTAGACGTGCTACTCAAAATGAGTGTCTGTTCTCAGGATTTCTTTCTGAGATGGAACCTAAGAAAATTGAAGAAGCACTGACTGATCCAGATTGGGTGATTGCTATGCAAGATGAACTCAATCAGTTTGAAAGTCAACAAGTCTGGAAACTGGTACCTAGGCCTGTACACAAGAAAGCTGTTGGTACTAGGTGGGTATTTAGGAATAAACTAGATGAAGATGGTGTGGTTACAAGAAACAAGGCAAGACTGGTAGCTAAAGGGTATTCTCAAGCTGAAGGCATTGATTATGATGAAACCTATGCTCCAGTGGCTAGACTTGAGGCCATCAGGATATTTCTGGCATTCGCAGCATTTTCAAACTTTAAAGTTTATCAAATGGATGTCAAGAGCGCCTTTCTGAATGGAAAGCTGGATGAAGAGGTATATGTAGAGCAACCTCCTGGTTTTGAAGATCCAGATCATTTGGATTTTGTCTTCTTTCTTTTCAAGGCTATCTATGGGCTAAAACAGTCTCCAAGAAAATGGTATGACACTCTCTCTGAATTTCTTATTGAAAATAGCTTTATTAGAGGTGTCATAGACAAAACTCTCTTTTCTAAAACATATAAGAAGGATACTATATTAGTCCAAGTCTATGTGGATGATATAATATTTGGGTCTACTAATGATAATCTCTGTAAGAGATTTGCTAAGTTAATGCACAGCAAGTTTGAAATGAGCATGATGGGAGAGCTGAAGTTCTTTCTTGGATTACAAGTAAATCAAAGGTTAGATGGAACATTTATTTGTCAATCCAAGTATCTCAAGGAACTCCTCAAAAAGTACAATCTAGAGGATTCTGCATCAGCAAGGACTCCATCAACTACAACTGTCAAGCTTGGACCATGTGAAAACTCCATTAAGGTAGATGTCACAAGCTACAGAGGTATGATTGGCTCGTTACTCTATCTTACTGCAAGTAGACCAGATATTATGTATGCTACATGTTTATGTGCAAGGTTCCAAGCGGATCCTAGAGATATTCATCTCGTTGCTGTTAAACGAATCTTAAGATATCTTAAGGGAACACCAAATCTAGGTATTTGGTACCCTAAAGAATCTGGTTTTAACCTTGTTGGATATACAGATTCAGATTACGCAGGAAGTGTTGTTGATAGGAAAAGCACCTCAGGAAGTTGTCAATTCCTAGGAAGCAGGCTAGTCTCATGGTACAGCAAGAAACAGCAAACAGTTTCCAACTCAACGGCCGAGGCTGAATATATTGCTGCTGGAAGCTGCTGTGCTCAGATCTTGTGGATTAGGAACCAACTACGAGACTATGGCTCTGTATTGAACAAGATTCCTATTTTATGTGACAATACAAGTGCAATAGCCATCACCAACAACCCTGTGCAGCACTCGAGGACAAAGCACATTGACATCAGGTATCATTTTATTAGAGAGCACGTCATGAATGGTACTGTTGAACTATTTTTTGTTCCAACAGAAGAACAAATAGCAGATATTTTCACTAAACCACTTGACGAATCCGCATTTACCAGATTAGTTGATAAATTAGGCATGTTGAATAGTTTTAGTGATTAATTTAGTTAATATCTGTGATCTGTTCTTGAATGAATTTACAAATGAATTTTTCATAAATGAAAAATTCATTTGCAAATTTATTTTATCATTTTATCATATTTCTTGCTTATTTCTATGTAATATATATTATCTTATCTATTTTTATTTTCCCTACTTGTTAATTTAAAATATCTCAGAATATTTTATTTCCTCTAAAAATATTTTACTATGAATTTTATTTGCTAAAATTCAATAGAAATCTATTTTTGGAATAAAAAAAAATAATAAATTCTGATATATTATCTTTGTTTCTGTAAATATTATAGGTCTGTATTTCAGTTTTACCATTTTGTAATATAATTTCAGTACATTTATAGAGTCTGTACATATTTGATTGTATTTCTACTAAAATGACAATCGGCAAGACAATTGAAATTGTCTTGCTGAAAGTCATTTCGCTATATAATTGTCATATTAGTGTTTTTCAGTATAGTTTATACTGGCAAGACAATCGGTATGACTATCAATTGTCTTGCCAGTTATAAACAATATATATATATATATTTTCTTTTATTTTATACTGGTATGACAATCGGTATGACTATCAGATTGTCATACCAGTTATATATACTCAGTGTTTATTTTGTTATTTCCTTTATTTCTGTTGATTTTTTTTTCTTTTCCTTCTTTTGCCTGGTATGACAATCGGTATGACAATCCAGGATTGTCATACCAGCTGTCATATAAAGGAGTTTGTTTGTTTTGTTTTAAACCATTTTCAACAGTTCATTTCTTCTCAAAAATTCGAACAGTTTTTGTCTTCAGTTTCTCTCTTCTCTCTCTTCGAACTGCTTCCTTCCTTGCTCGAGTTTTTACTCCGCAAACTGAATCTTCACTCCTGTGATATATACTTGCATATATATACATACAGGAGTGCTGTCAAAATTTTCAATTTTTTTTTATATATATCAGTTTGCCCCTTCAAATTCAATTTGTGTTTGTTGATTTTGAACTTTTTATTTTTATTTTAATTTCTGATTTGTGTCTTTTGGTTTTTCAAAACTGCGTTTGTGAGTTAAGAATTTTAACGAGATACATTTCTGTCTAAATTTTTCGATTATAATTAATTTAATTCAAATTATTAAATTAATTTAATTAATTCAAATTTTCTTAATATTATTCTTAAAATTCTGAAAAGCGTGTGTCTTATTATTATTTTAAATGGCTCTCAATTTCCAAATTGTCGCGCATAATCAGGTTGGTTATTTTAATCCGGAAAAATGTGATGTTGAAAAATTTAAGCCATGGATTAGATTTTTAAATGACCATTCGATTGTTAGCTCTGCTATTAAATCAAATGTGATTTTAAACGTCGATCTACTTAGACTGATTTGCACAACCTCTACTGTGGCCGATGATTCAAAATCTTTTTCATTCACCGTCGCAAACACACAGTATGTAGTTGATGAAACAGTCGTCAATCGTGCGTTAAATTTTCTACTAGACAATTTCTGTAATTTACCCTCTGAAAATGATATCACAAATTTTTTCAATGCTATTCACTATCAGGGGGTGATCAATTTAACCAAACTTTCTAAATCAAATTTGGTGTCTGAATGGGATATTTTCTTCGATACATTTTCCAAAGTGTTTGCCAACTGCACAAAATCCAATTTTCATAACATCACTTCCACTCTGCAGTATATTGGTCTGGCGGTTGTTTTCAATCAAAGGATCAATTTTGGCAAACTACTTTTTCCCATTCTCTTGAGACGTCTAACTTCTGCTTTACGTGATCATTCTACAAATCGTAGGGTATCATGTTACTATGCTCGTTTTCTCATGCTTATAGCAGATCATCTTCTCACACCTGAACACAAAGCCCTTTTTGCTAACTCTGCAGTAACCGAACCCCCTCCAGTTAGCAAAAAGATTTACACTCGCCAAGACACAACCTTCAAATTCATGCAAGTTCCAGTACTTGTATCTGCTTTCATGGCCACTTATATTCCTTTACCTATTTTCAATCTTCCCGGCCATGAACAGCAACCTCAACCTCCAGTGGTTCAAGCCACCCAGGCTCCTCAAACATCAGATGCTCTTCCATTACAGGTAGTAATTCCTCACTCTCACTCCCTTCCTACTTCTGTTGAAAGACCCCCAGTGGTTGATAGGGCTGACCATGAAGTTGTAGAACCACAGCTTCAATCCCAGGTCATAGAGCCAAACACAGAGTCACATTCTATCTCAACCTCTCCCCCACTGTCTAAAATGTTACCCAGAAGATTACTAGGAAGTAGTACATTGTTAAATATGAGTGAACCCTCAGCTCTGCCTCCTCCTAAGAAAAGAAGAACATATTCTGAGGCATCTGAAAGCCCATCCTTGTCCTCCCAACAGGACATGGACTTTGAAATGGCCAATGAACAGTTACTAGAGGCATTCTCTCAACAGGATGCATCTATTGAAATTCGCCATAGGGCCATGGCATCTTGTACTGAGTCAAGCACAATTCCATTACTCACAATGGAACCATACACTTCCCCAGATCATACTCAGGACACACAGCGAGGAGTGCACGTAGAGTCGGTTACAGTGCCTGCCATAGTTACGGCAGAAGAGCAGTCACATGCTTCAGAGGGAAAATCTGACTCTCCGCCATCTTTAATAGAGTCATTTTCTCCCCTCCCAGATCCAACACCTCTGGCTCCCTTATGGGATTCTCCACTCGCAGATTTATCTGGAGAAAGTGGAGGGCAACTCGGTCAATCTATCCCTGAAGCAATTCAGACATCTATTCCAAAAGATTTGATAGTATTGACTGAGGATCAGGACTCGCGAATTCCCATTGCACCACCACTGACCTCTCTTAAAGAGGCTAGGGTGATTTTTAATGCAGGTACAGAAGAACAGCAACAGGAAGACTCCTCACGAGCAATTATATTGAGAGAAACACATGCACGTGAGGTGAGTGAACCAAACACGAGTGAAATTCAGGTGAGAGCACACACAGACACTGATACTGTAAACCTGTTAGCTCAGATTGCTGCCCTAAAAGAAGAACTTGCTAAAAGCCAAGCTGAAGCTCAAGCATTCAAAGCACAAGTGGTTGAACGGTCTTCTTCTTCCACCTCTGTCAACAATCAGCTTGCAATCATAAGGAATGACATCTCAGATCTAAAGACCACTGTAATACCAAAGCTCAATTCTATTCAGGACACTCCAACTTTATCAGCTGATGACATATCCAACTTCTGCTCTCTACACACAAGAATGACTTCTCTTGAAGACCTCGTTGAGATGAATCATTCACTGGACTCCTCAAGATTTCTAAAGATAGAGACGGGCATGGAACATCTCAATGAAGGGATGAAGCACCTATATTTCATGATCAAGAATTCTCATTGCCCTAATGAAGAACAAAGAACTTATTTTGAAGGACCGTCTGGTGGAGGATCAGGCTCTGGAGGTGATGGAGGTTCCAAAGGAAAGTCAGTAGAGGATCCCTCAACTAAGGGGGAGAAGAAAGGGAGTAGTGCCAAAGGGAAAGAAAAAGATACCTCTGCTGGAAACAAAGGAAAGGCTGATGATGTCTACTACAGTGGAGAACAAGATGACTTTGATATTTTTGACATTCCCACTGAACCAGTTCAGGAAGATAAAGATGGGTTATTTGAAGCTGAAGAAGAAAGTGATTTTGGAGAATGGGAAGAAGAAGCTCAAGTGGATCCTATGTTTGAGAAAGAATTTCAGAAGGAGCAGTCAGAGATGAAAAGAAAAGAAGCTGAACTCAAGAAGGTCTCTCAAATCATTGACATGAGAAAAGACATTCAAAGAACAGAAACTCTTCAAAAGCAACGTCTTCATGACATTAAGGCTCAAGAAAGGAGAAGAGATGTCAGACTAAAGATTGGTGAAAAATGGGATGAAGCTAGGAGAGTACTTGATATGCCTCAGCTGAGCACTAACAATGATAGGCAGTTCTTACATCTTCTTGACAAGCTGGAAATCTCAAATCCTAACAATGACATGTACATGAATGCTATCAAGACTGAAGTCTCAAGGATCACAGCTGCTTTTGATAGATCCCTAAATGAGATGAGCATTTTTGTATATTGTCAGAGTGAAGGATCATTCAAGGTGTCACTTCATCTATTTGAGAATCGTTCTTTGTCAGAGATTTGGGTTCTTTTAAACAAAGTCAAAAGAAGCTCAGAATTGAATGAAGTTCTTCGAGAAAGGCTTAAAGAGTTTGCCAGCAGGGCTAGTCCTCAAGTGGTCAACAATCCTCATCAGGTGAGATTCTTTAAGTCTGATTGTCTTCAAATCTGTCAGCTAGATGTACAATCTCTTAAAGACTACTCAGCTAAGCATCTGGTCTGGATGGAACATCATTTGAGAACTGCTGGATATTCATCCATGTTGAAGACTCAAGCTGCTGACTTGATTCAAGCTTATTGTGAAAAGAATGTTAAAAGGTACAATCAACTCAAGAATAAGCTGAAGTCAGTTGGAGTTCAACCAGTCAAACCAGCAAGCTTCACTTCAGAAAAGGATCGTGTCTTTGACAAGGAATTGCTTCAAGATTTAGAAGAAGGTGAAGTCAGAAGAGAAGACAACTAAAGTCAATTAGCTCAAAACTCAATGTAATATGATTAGAGCTTTATGAATCAAGATAGTCTAATGTAGTTATATGTTCAGGCTAGAGGAACATCTATCTTGTATTCACTTGTAAATTTCATTTGGAATCTGGAAAATGTTAAATATAATCCAGCTATTTACTTTACATTACTGTTTATATCTTTTTCTTATTTGTTAGTTGATTTATCCTCTAGGTATTTGTTGTTATTGTCTAACAAGCAAATAGGGGGAGATTGAAAGGCATATGTCATAGCCTACTCGTTTATTCGAGTATTTAACTCAACTCAAATAAGAATGTAATAAGTAAATAGTGGATCTATCATCAGAGAGATCTCTCAAAGTAACATCTGTCAAAGAATAAAGAAACATTGTTCATCTGCAGACTTGAAGATTCACTGGAAGAAGTTCAAGAATTTGATCATGCCTCAGTGATATAAATCAAGATCGTGGATTTAATCAAGTGACAGAGATCTCGTCAGGGTATCATTTATTACAAGGATTCAATCAAAATATCAAAGTCAAGACATGAAGAAACGTCACGGAAGTTAGTCACTCATGAACCAGACAGTACATCGAGTGTCAGCATTGAAGTGGCGGAATTGATTCATAAGTCTCAGTGACTTTCAGAAGAATGGATGCTGCTCAGGGTTAGTATTAATTCTCTATTAATTAATTAAGTCATATAATTTAATTAAGAAAATAAATTATATCTGCAAAGATTAATTTATTGATTAATTGAATTAAATTGATTAATTAATTTAGAATTAATATTAAGGATTTACAAGATTTTAATTGGTTTAAAATCTGCTTAAATTCAGCAAGACAATTCATTTGAACTAGTATGACAATCGGTATGACAATTGATAGTCATACCGAAAGTCATGCCAATACATTTAATTGTCTTATTAGAATTTCTGTTTAGATTAAAATCTGTTATTAATTCAGCAAGACAATTTATTTGAACTAATATGACAATCGGTATGACAATCAATAGTCATACCGAAAGTCTTGCTAGCTCATTTTAATTGTCTTGCTAGTTGTAAATTTTGTCATACCGAAAGTCTTGCTGGCCAAAGAGATTGTCATGCCAGTACATGTTTACATTCGGCTGTTTGATAAAAAGGAGCAGAAGTCTATTTTTTCACTATCGAAAAAACAGAACACAAACTCAAGAACAAAAGAAAAAGGAGCAGAAAAATATTTCATCTCATCTGCAACTTCAAGATCAATTTCTAGATTGTAAAATTAAATCCAATCAACTAGAAATACTTATCTTGTTCTTGTGTATCAATCTAGCGGATTAAAATCCCTAGAACTTAATCTCAAATCGCATTTAGCATTTGATCTTTTAATTACAAAAATAGAAAAAGTTCATGTCGAATTTATTCTAGATTTGTAATAATTGATTTGAGATTAATCCCTTGTAACCGATACCGTAGTTGTAACACCTTTCAAGTTTAATAAAAGTTTTATTTAACTTGAATCTTGTTTCACAATTTTATTCCGTATTTTATTCGACTAAACGGTATTGTTTGCATTCAACCCCCCCTTCTACAAACAAATTGGGACCTAACAATTATGTCTCAATCTGGATTTGTTTATGAAAAGAATAATTTCGTAGCCTTGGTTGAAAAGAATGAAGCCCATTCTGATTATCACAAGATGATGGACTTCATCAAAAACTGCAAACTAAGTTATGCAATGCTGGAAGCCCCAACCATCTACTGTGAGGTGATTGAGGAGATTTGGACAACTGCAGAGTTCAACTCCACAGATATGACTATTGCCTTCTCTCTCAAAGGTAAGGATTATTGCATTAACTGTGATGATATACAGTCTTGCTTTAAGTTTCCTGAGAATAATGCCATGACACCACACACTGATAAAGATGTATCTGCTATGTTAGATTTCATAGGCTATGCTTTTGATTCTGCTAGTTTAGGTAGTATTAGAAGGAAGGGCCTTTGGAAAGAATGGAGTTTTCTTGGAGATGCCTTTATCAAGGTTTGCTCTGGGAAGATTAGCAATTTTGATGCCATAACTTCATCTCTTGTTAATATGCTCTATATGCGAGTTTCTGATAGGTACTTTAATTTTAGCAACTGTATCATGCTAGAATTAGGTTCCAGATTAGGTAACAAAGCTAATAGACCACATAACATCTACTATGCTAGATTCTTTATGTTATTGGCTAACCATGTTGCTGAAGGTTTGGTTATATCAAATGAGAACAATAAACTCAAATGCTGGGCACAAGAGAAAAGGGTCCTTGCAGACCTCTTGAGAATGAACCTCAACAGCCAGGTGCCATTGGTATATTTGCCAATCATGAATGCACCACAGGTAAGTGAGGTAAATACTTCTATAACTCCTACTGTTTCCAACCCCATTGTTTCTTTGCCTTCCAGTGTGGCAATGGAATCTGTGTCTTTGCCAAACAGGTTCCTACCAAAACCACCAAAACTAAAATTTCAAAACACAAGCCAAAGAATACCACCTCTGTTGTCTCTCAAAAGATAACAGTTGTAACAACTACCATAAACCCTGAAGGGAATGAACAGGGTGTGAGTGGTGAGGGGAGGGGTGAACATCAAGAAACCCCCCAGGATAAGGTGGGAGAGGTGAGTGGTACCCCATCTAGCCAAGCCACAGTCTCTCAAAAGACTGTGGTGGTTCAAAAGGAGTCAAACACATCCCTAGTTGCATCCTCCCAAAAGGGTGTAACTATTGAAAATAGTCCCCAACCAGGGACACAGAACAAAAGAGGGAGGGACACTGAGGCTACACACTCACCAATCAAAGCCTTTTCAAGGAAGAAGAAGGCCAAGACCCTAGTTTCCACACAGGGGGCACACACAGTACAGATACATCCACCTGTATCTTTGCCTTCTCAAATTCAGCTTGATGTGACTCCAGCAAATGTGGAGTCACAGCCCCATTCTCTCATAATAGAAACACATCCATCATCAAACTCTCCATCACCCTCTCTGGATGTGGATATGATATTCACATCACTTCCTGATTCTCCCTCATTAAAACTCAGGGAGGAGCCCCACTCAAAACCTGATGATCATCATCTTTTAGATGATTTGTTGGATCATCAGCCAATTCTTTCAGATATAGTTGAAGAATCTGTGTCACCTCACTTAAAATCAATTCACACAGATTCAATAATTATGTCACTTTCAATATCTACATCTTTTCCTTCTTCAACGGATATCTCTCATCCGTTGACAAGTGGTTGTTCTTCGACGGATAAGCTTAACAGCAGTTATCCGTTGATATCATCAGTTTCCACTTCAACGGATACTCCCTATCCGTTGATGGTCTCTACACATATAACAGAAACAATTCCAACTGTAGAGGAAATGGTTACTGTACAATCACTTTTAGGTTTGAGGGAAGGGAGTGATAATTTGAGTGAGAGGCTGGGTTGCTCCCAGGCAAAAGGAGAGGTTGAGAGTCATCATATGCATGCTATTTCTTCCAGCATGGCAAAAGTGAGTGAGGGGAGTGCCACCTTAGAAGGTGAGGGTGAGGGTGTGTGTGAGCCAGGGGGAGCCCCTGATGCAAGAAAATAGAGAAAATGAGAGAAAGGCAGGTACAGAAGCTATAAGGGTGGATCCAGCCATTGCTAGTGAGTCAATGATTGTGGATGATGCAGACAAGGGAAGACAATTTCAGCAACATTACAAAGCTGTAATTGATAACATTTCCTTGGATGCTGACACTTTTACTCACCCTGTTCCAGGCTATCAATTGTTGGCTGCTCAGGGCAATGTGGAGGCAGAACAGACTTTAAACATTGTACACACTTCAGAATCTCTTCTCAGAGACAAAACTGCTGTTAACAGGCTGCTTTCTCAAGCTGGTGAGCCATCTGAAGAATTTGGAGTAAATTCTAATGATGATGACTCTAATTCTTTGGATGAGAGCATGAACTTAGGGGGAGAAACAGGCCCAAGTTCTGTTCCAGATCTACCTGATTGGGTATGGGCAAAGGCATCTACACCAGGAGAGTTTGGTGTAACTTTGGTCAGGCAAGTAATGACTATTCAGAAGGCCCTTCAGGAGACTACAGATGCTGGTACCAAGGCAATTCTTCAAGCTCATCTGGACTCTCTGCATCTCTTGCAGTTGCAGCATTTCAAACAGAATCTAAGTGTGGATGAACTCAAGCAGGACATTGCTGATCTGAAATCCTACAATGCTGAGAAGTTGGATTCAGTCATGCCTTATGGTACTATACAAGATTTGTTGGGGAGACTGAGGAAAACATCTGATGCTGACAAGAGGCTGGCCAGGTTGGAAGACAGAGTTCAGATCATTAAAGACTCTATGGTCACCATTCTTCAGAATCAACAAACTCAGACAAATCTACTAATGCAGCTGGCAAAAGCACAAGGCTTGACCCCTACCCTTGATGATAACAAAAAGGGGGAGAATAAAGGGGAAGGGGAAGGAGAGCCATCAACAACAGTTCAAATATCTCAAGTGCTAGTTCCTGCCATCACCACTTCTCCAACTATTCAAATCAAAGGAAAGCTTGATGGAATTGATCTAATCCAGATAGCAGCAGCTGAATTGCAAGTCAAAGAGCAAAGGAAGAAAATTGATGAAAAGATGCAACAAATTTTTGGTTCTACAACCTCTAAATCATAATCTGTGAAGCATAGCACAAAGGTGGAACCAATTATTATGGAGCTCAAGCCAGTAAGGAGGAATAAGGTTGGAGAGACTTCTTCCAAGAATCTGAAACCTATGGTTCTCAAGCCCAACAACAGATCCAATAAGGACTCTACAAAGAATCCTCTAAGCCTTGCTCAGATGAAAGAAGAGGATTTTCCTCTTCCAAAGCCTAATGAAGACAAGGTTTTGGGTGGAAGTATCATAAAGCACAAAGAGACCATGGATGTGGCTGAAAGGAGGAACATGGCTATTATCTTTAGAGAGGGAAAGAGCATTTGTGTGATGCAAGGACATCCTAAATTCCCAATAGCCAAGAGGGAAGAAGCCAGAAGGTTGAAGGAAGAAGCCAAAAAGCTAAAGGCTGACAAAAGAGCACAAGTAAATCTTGAAAAACAACTAAAGTCAAGTCAAGCTGAAGAAAAGAAAGAAATTGAAGACAAGAGTGAAGATGTAGGTATGGGGGACATGCTTAGTGATGATGAGGGAGAGAGAAGTAAGGAAGGAGAGGAATGGCAGAAAGGGAACAGAAAGAAGGCCAATGCAAAGAGAAAGATGGTAGATGAGACTGAAGAATCCCAATCAAAATCCAAACCACTACCTTCTATTCCTGAACCCATTGTGCCTGACCCCTTCATAAACATTCATGGTGAAACAATCATTCCTAAGGAGGAACCAATTGATTGGGATACCATCAAATTGCCCACCTTCTTAACCTCTTCTCCACCATCAAAGAAGCAGAAAAGAAGAATCAAATCAACACCTTCTAAAACCTCAATCGAATTCACTCAGAAGCCTAAGCCTAAGCCACAAGCCTCTAAGGATGATTATGTTCACATTTGTGACATAAAAGAATTTTCAGACATTGAACTTTATCTGGATGAGCTGGAGGAAGTAAGGGGAATAGCTGCCTACAGACAGCTACCAGAAAGACTAGTGTTCAAATACAAAGGAAGTGGGGAAAGAACTTGGCCTCTCTACAGGATTTTGAATGAAGGCTACTCTACCTTGGTTAGAGTCTACTCAGCCATACAAAGAGATTCTGGCTTTACCAGGACTGCCAAGACTGAGATTCTCAACAAGATTGCCAATATAAGGAAAACTTGGTGGGAGCCCAATGCCTTGCCTATAACATTACTCATTCAAGAAAGAGGAATTACAGTTCACAAATCACCTCATTGGTTGATGGAGTTCAGAGACAACAAAGGAGTCAGAAGATTTTTCAGACTTGAAGATCAGCTCAAGATTGCCAGTAATGAAACTCTCAAGGATATGCAATCTAAGTTGGACATCAATGAAGAAGATGAAGCTGAGTTCTACAGACAACTTCAACTTCAAATAGAGGAGAATGACAGGAGGCTAGGAAAGAAAACAAGGGATCAAAGGAAAAGAAATTAATCTGCTCAGGCTAAAGGAGCATCCTTGGAAACAATGTAATTCTTCAATTCCATCTCAACATACACATTTTTGCAGCACTTTTGAATTTCTGCTTTATTACAGTTAATATATTTGTCAAGTGTTTTGTTATCATCAAGCTAAACCCAAATTTATGCCTACAGTTCTAGTAGACATAAATAAGGGGAGATTGTTAGGAATATGTGGATTAGTTTGATGATAAGTTAAACAAAACACTTAAGTAGAAATCTAGTGTTTGTAGCCTCAACGGATAAGACCATCTTGGTTATCCTTTGAAGGAGTAGCTTTACTTAGCAATAAGTTTAGTATTGTAGCACATTTCATTCTCTGAATTCAAGTTGTAATTCTTAGATGTTGTAGGAAATTATCATTCATGTTGACTACTAGTGGATATGCAAATAGGAGGGCTAATTGTAAATATTTCATGCCTTGTAATTTTGTATAAGTGAAGAAGTATCAACTGATATTGAAGACCTTCAACGGATAAGAAACAAAGCTTCAACAGATGTCTCTAAAAGCTTAAACGGATAATATCCATCAACGGATAAGTGCTTCAACGGATAAAGACTTCAACTGCTAATGCATCAACGGATAAAGCTTCAATGGATAAAGCCTCAATGGATAAGGCATCAACGGATGAAAGCTTCAACGGATGCTTAGTTCATTAGCAGTTGATAGTGACAATTCATAACCTGACAGAGGCACATGGGTTGACAGAGACAAACTGGAATGTGGAAGCCTCTAGGAGGAATCAAGAAAATGCAGCATTTCCATTCTGGTGCAAACAAGGAAGTATTCAAAGATTAACATCTAAGCCTAATTTGCATTGGATAGAGAAATGAAGAAGAAACATGTGAAGAGCCTTTTTAATTATATTTTACAGTTTTGTCTTCACTTGTAAACTTGGTGATATATAAACCAAGTAGCAGCTAGTAATTAGATGTGAATTTTCCAGAGCTGTTTAGAAAAATCCAGAGAGAAAATCATCTAGTTTGTACTAGGAAGCAGCTGTGATTTAATTCTTTGAATCACAGATTTTCTGAAATAACACATCTCTGGTGGAACAACAAATCCACCAGAAAAGTTTTTAAGTTCTTTGTGTTATTTACATTTGTGTTTGAATATATATCTGTCTGTATTAGCTTCAAGCCATTCACACACATTTGCTCACTAAAACACTTAGCCTTAGAAACTACTCAAAACTTGAAAAAGTTTTGAGATTTACATTCAACCCCCCTTCTGTAAATCTCATTGTTAGTCCACTGGGAATAACATAGTTCTTCTTTGTTGTCATAATAAAAGAAAGAATTATTCTACTATTTTGATCCCGTTTAATATACACAAAGTATTTAAGCATTATTCAATAGTAAAAATATACTATTTCTAAATAATACTTCAGCCCTTCCAGTGGTTTCTCTAACACCACTTAGACTGTGAACCTTTATTATATTATATAAGGAACTTGATAATCTAATCTTCTGCTATCCCATTTGATACTAGATTGTCTACAATATATAATACACGGACAATGTGAAAACATGCATTCAAGTTTCTCAAATGATTATTATAATAGTATATACTTCAAACGAATAGTTCAGTATAAACTGTTAGGAAATGAATAACACAGAGGGGGGGGGGTGAATGTGTTTTACTGTTTTTGTGCTTTTCTTGAATATTTATGGTTGAACAAAGTAAATTAAATCTTGTAATGAAATGTGCTCATGCAGAATTTAAGCTTGCAGAAAATAAAGAACACAGATCTTTAAAACTCACTTAATTTTATATTAAAATTAAGTATGTTTTGCTACAAAATTTCTAGGCTTTTTGTTGATAAAGAGCTTAGCTTCTTCTTGAGAGTGTTACAAGAAATTTGATCTAAATTGTTACAACTGACTAAGGACTAGTGTTAACTTTATAACTCAGTTAACTGCTGCTTTACACAGTGTGTAATAAGACATGCTATTAGTTTTTCTAAACTGTCACTTGTCATTTCTATTTATAGAAAAGTAGATCTTCCCTTTCTGGCTTAGCATATCTTTAGCATCCCGTGTTCATTTTAATTTTCCTCTGTCAGTTAATCTTTACCATTGATTTTGCACATTCTTCAAGCTGCTTTTTGTAGACTTGTCAATCCAGCTGTTGGATTCTTTGTTGATTGTTTATCTTGGATATTGAACTAATCTGCAAATTTTTACTTTGAGATTGTACCTCGAGATCTCCATTTTATGTCTATAGAACACTTGACATCTCGATAAGTATATTGTCTTATCGAGATCTCTAGTACTCTATATTTAGTTTGACTTATAGAGGTCTTCAGTTCTCTATAAGAGAATTTTGGGCTTGTCGAGATCTCTAGTCTTCACATCTTCACTTTGACTTATCGATAACTCTTAGTTCTCTAGTAGCTTCTTGACTTGTCGATATCTTTGAAATCTGTAGTCAAATTTAGCTTGTCGATATCTCAGAGTCCTCTAGTGAATTTTAACTTGTCGATATCTCTGAGTTCTCTAGT
Source organism: Apium graveolens (assembly GCF_009905375.1). Taxonomy (NCBI): domain Eukaryota; kingdom Viridiplantae; phylum Streptophyta; class Magnoliopsida; order Apiales; family Apiaceae; genus Apium; species Apium graveolens. The sequence goes on along the minus strand of NC_133650.1, from coordinate 166,587,234 downwards.
GAATTTTGACTTATCGATATCTCTGAGTACTCTAGTGGAACTTGACTTATCAATAACTCTGAGTTCTCAAATGAATGTAGACTTGTCGATAACTCTGAGTTCTCTAGTGAAGAAATGACTTCTCGATATCTCCAGCCTTCATGTCTTCAATTTGGCTTATCGATATCTTTGTGAGTTCTCTAGTAGCTTTCCTGACTTCTCGATAAGCCATTCTGGAGTTCTCGAATGACTTCTCTATAACATTAAATCTGTGACTTGTAGAGATCTTGACTTAAAGTATTTTTCTTCAAACAAATTTATTCAACTCCAAGCTTCTTCAAAATTCTTCTGAGGCATGATCTTCTTCCAGATAGAATCCTTAGGCTTGATACTATTTCAGGAAAAAGAACTCCAGTCTGCTCCTTGCATTTTTACAGACTTTAAGTGTTACAAGTACAAAATACAGATTAAGATAACAATACAATTTACTTAGGGTTGGCCCCAAGCTTAGCTAATTACCAAAAATAACAGTTCATTAATCTCCTTAGATCAGATGTCCATTTGGTTTGCTTCATACTTTGATCAGGGACACCAATGATATTGTTATCTTCAGTGATCTTTGACATCATAACTTATATATTACAATCTCCCCCAACTTGTTCATTATGGAATTATGCACAAGTTCTGATTAATGATGTCAAAAAATTAACTAAATGCAGAAGTCAATCTCCCCATCTAGTCTTCTTATGAACAAGTTCTGATTGATGATGTCAAAACACTAACTAAATGCAGAAGTCAATCTCCCCATCTAGTCTTCTTTTGTGAGGCAACATCCATCCATCTGTTTTTGCATATAGATATATTCTCCCCCTTTTTGACATTATCTCCGGATAGGAAGATCCAGCTAGATGCACAATGTTCAAGCTTTTGTCATTGTCCATTTAGAACACTATCTGCAGCTTCAAGCTTCAGTGATATCTGTAGTGATGAGTTCATCAAGTAGAATAAGAGTTTTACTTAGATCTGCAGAATAAGTCTATCAGTAACTAAAGTCCTAAGCTCTCTGTTCTTTTGTATTAGTAGTCTCACTACTTCTCACTGCACTAGCCTCATGACTTTTAAGAGACAGAGTTTCCTCACAAGGATTACTAAATCCAGACACTCATCTACCTCTCCTTTTTCCAAGAAGGATCCTGCCTCTCTTATTTTATATTTTTCTCTCAATCTTTTCTCTTATCCTCACATGAAAGGCTCAATTGTTGTTTGACTTACATAAATAAGAGGTGGCTGAGAAGAGTTATCTGTGATCATATGATTAGGGGTAATCCATATAGGTCTAATCATACTCATTTCACCAGAAGAGTGAATACCAGCTTGAGGTTGTGAGATGGATGGTTCATCAGAAACACCTGTGACTAGGGTGATAGTTTAACTCACAGATTACTCTGTGGTTTTGACAGTGTGTTGTCCTCCACTTATAGTGGGAACCTCCAATTGAATTGGAGGGGATTTGATTGGGTTACTGTCATGTGCACCAGCCTCAAACCCTTGTGTGTCTTGCAACACACTTGCACTTTAAATGTGCTATACTTTCCTTTCTCATGACATTATCATAGGTAATTGTACTTCTAGATTTGACAGCTAAGGCAGCTTCTGCTAGAGTTGTGAGGGGAGTTATTCCTTCTTGAGGAACCTCCAATTAAATTGGAGAGGATTTAGATAGCTTCCTCTCAGGAGTACTACCCTCAAACCTTTTAGTCTGTGAAGACTGTTTTGCTCATGAAGGTGCATAAGGGATATTCATGGGATCTTCAGTGAAAACTGATGAATTCCCCATATTTGTGGTGGTTCTTTTCTCAAATAACAAAACAACTGAACAACATTTTGTGAAGTTTCTGTTCTTTTGTAAAATAGGTTTCTTTTGAGAGTCACCTGAGTGGGATTGTGTTTGAGTTTGTGTTTGTGTTGCTGTGTTTGAGTTTGTGTTTGTGTTGCTGTGTCTGAGTGAACTGCAGTTTGGTTTTGAAATATTTTAGCTGCAGTTTAGCATAGATACCTGTTGATTGACTATCTGAATTTCCTGTTGTTGTCTGAATAGATTGTGTTGCACCTGTAATGCATTGAACATATATATCTTTTTGGAGTTTAATTAGACATATGCATTGTAAGATATTTAGTTGCAAGCATTATTGCAGAAAAGATAATAATCAATTTAGATATAAACACATAACAATCATTACACAAACAAAAGAATGATAGAGAAGAAATCGAATTTTCATTAATAATGGAAACAGAGTACATTAAGATATAGATTTCAACAAGTAAATCATAATCCTAACTACTCTAGTTTCTGCTTCTTCTTCTCGGCATCTATCCTCCTTGCTGGCGCTGGTAAGCTCTGGACATGGAGTGTGAAAGAGAAATGATTCTCTCCTGCAACTCCAGAGCAGCAAGGCGTTGCTGCTCAGCCACCATGGCACGTCTCTCCTACTCCAGGGAAACTTCTCCCTCAAAGAATAGGAAGTTTATCTGATCATCCCACGAGAGTTCGTCAAAGACAATGAGGGGAACATCAAAGGGGCTGCAAACAATCCCCCTGATGCGGACACATAGTCCGAAAGGGTCATAGTAGATTTGGTTGTTAGCCAAATGATGAGCGGGTTGATAAACTCCATGTCAAACCTTGTAGAAGACTGGGGCAACCATGAGAGAGATGAACAAGAAGAGAGTTTTGAAGTTAGGATGTTTGTTGAGAATGAAGGTAGTGATGAATAATGAAGAGGGAAGGGTTTTAATTTATATAAGGAGAAAATAAAGAAACCAAGAGACTTTTGAATTGCCCGGTTAATAAGTGTAATAATCACACAAACACACTTTATGAGTATCTAGACAGTTAGAAGTGACTAGTTATTATTCCCCGTGCAAGTATTCAAAAATCTTAGTTCACTTTCTAGGTTAACTATTCCCCATGCAAATAAACAAGTACTCCCTACACAAAAAGTAACTCTTCCTATCAGCAAAATATTTCACTAGCTAACTTATTAAAATAAATACTGATAAGGAATTATTTTGAATAAATTCAAAACACATAATTAGCATATAGTCAAATAAATTTAACTATTATTAGCATTCTCAAAATATCACATATTATATACTAGTCTACTTACATTAGACTAACATATTCCACATTTACAAAAAAAATTTGCACATAAGCACATAATTGTGTCAATAAGTCCGAGTAATTATAGACAAAGTATGTCAAAAGTATTTTGCTAAACATAATTTATGAATTAAATTATTTCAGTTTTTCATACTTTTTGCTTCTTTTGATCTATTATTTATTAACTTCAAAATCATCAGGAAAACAAGCTCTACAACATGCAATCATCAAATCATACAAACAATCATCCGAACAAAAATTCATATTTTTAATAAAAATAATTCGAAAATAAATAAATTTTCAGAAAATAAACCTTGATTTCTGCAGTGATTTGGAACACAGAATCTGATAGAACACCTCAAGACCTTTGGATTGAGTACTCGAGCTTTGAAAAAAGAGATCAATAACACCTTCGTTTTGCTGTTTGATTCTTGGAAGATTATATGAATATAGGGTTTTTCTTTGGAAAATTATATAATTAACTGTCTGCAAATGATTTTGATACGAAATAAAATACGGGGAAAGGCTATTTATAATTACGGAAAATTATTATCCCGTTGGATCATTCCGGATATAAAACAGTACGTTTATTTGTAAAAACTGATCCAAACGGTATCGGTTTTCGGGACAGTTATCCAGATCAGTACAATTTGTACTGCGGTCTTGGTCTCAGCGCCTGGTTACACGTACTACGAGGTGATAATTGGGATAGTTTAATAAAAATCTCCCGTTTATCGAAAATATGAGTTTTATTGAGTTATCGAAATGAATATTGTATCGAAAATGTTGCGCCGGGACCCGCGCAGGACAAACCGTACACCGGATCGAAAAAGTCGAAACATGGAATATGCTCGGAATATTACAATTAGGTTAGGAAGGAGTTCTCGGAAGAGTTTCGGGTTCCAAAAACGTAACAATGGATGACGTCGGTTGGTTCCCGTTTTTATAAAATAGATTTTAAATACCCGAAAAAAGATTTTATAAATTTCATATGATCCTTATAAATCCATAAATCAACATAAAAATAATTAGGAAGATATGACAATTATCTATATTTTATTTTGGACATATAAAAATTAAAATACTTAATTAATCATATTTTTAAACATCCAAACGCATTTAACACTTACCAATTAGTTCACAGAATAGATACTGAACACATATATTAAGCAAAAATAATTACACGATATATCCCGGATATTACATGTTGCTTGTTTTTTTATCAGAATAAAGGCACCAAATAGGAGGAATAATTCAGGAGAGGACCGTACCGAGAGCCGTACGGATCCAGCGATTGTTCAGATGGTGGGACTGATGCAGCAACAGATGTTATATCTTACGCAGCAGCAACAGCAACAGCAGCAGCAAGCAGCAGCACCACCTACAGTGACTTTCAAGCAGTTCCAAGCTGTGAAGCCACCTGAGTTCAAGGGAAGTGCTGATCCCATGGAAGCCAATGCATGGCTCAAGGAGATGGAAAAGGCTTTTGAATTAGTCGGAGCAGGGATTGAACAGAAGACCAAGTTTGCAAGCTACATTCTGAAGGGTGAGGCGAACTATTGGTGGGAATCCACGAGAGCATTGGAAGGAGGTGAGTTTATAACTTGGGAGAGATTCACAGAGCTGTTCCCGGAGAAGTATTTCCCAAGGTATATGAAGAATCAAATGGAGATTAAGTTCTTGAACCTGGCCCAGGGTGATCTTACTGTCGCTGAGTATGAAGCTAAGTTTACTGAGTTAACGAGGTTTGTGCCAGATCAGGTTGACACAGATGAAAAGAAAGCCAGAAGATTTAAACAGGGATTAAAATTTTGGATTCAGAATAGGGTGGTCATGTTTGAGTTGAATTCATATGTGGCGGTGGTTCAGAAAGCAATGGTGATTGAAAGTAGAAGTGACATGTCTCAGAAAGGAAAGGATGGGAAGAAAAGGAAAATAGAAACCTCAGAAGGAGGTCAGCAGCCAAGTAATTTTCAGGGCCGTTTCAACAAAAGGCCAGGATTTCAGGGTAATAGGAATGGGGGATTCAAGAGACCACAATCAGGAAATGGAGGGCAAATCAACCGTTTTTAGAATTCAAATCAGCAGAGGCCCAATCGTCCACCAATGCCAGATTACAAGTTTTATGGCAGAAAACATTTTGGGATTTGCAAAGCTAATTCTGTGTGTTACAAGTGCAATATGAAGGGACATCATGCATATGAGTGCCAGAATCAGATGCCAGAAGTTACATGTTTCCGATGCGGGAAGACAGGTCATTACACCAACAACTGTAAAGAGCAAGCTCAAGGTGCAAATATACCACAGATCACAGGACCATCCTCTCAGGGTGTGCCAAGGATTAAGGGGGCACCAGCAAAGAATCAGCCAAAGGCTAGGACATTCAATATGACTATGCAGGATGCTGTTCAGAGTTCTGACGTGGTTGTAGGTACGCTTCCAGTCAACTCTGTAGATGCTAAAGTTTTATTTGATTCTGGAGCTACAAGGTCATTTATTTCTCAAAGTTTTGTCGATAAGCTGTATTGCGAAGTTAAGTTGTTAGGACAAGCATTAGTGATAGAGTTAACTAATAAGAATCAAGTTTCCGTCGACCGAGTGTGCCCAAAATGTGATATAGAGATAGGAGGACATCATTTCCATGCCAACTTGATACCTTTTAAGTTGGGAGAATTTGATGTTATTTTTGGAATTAATTGGTTGTCAGAAAATAACGCTCAGATTGATTGTAAGAATAGGAAAGTAAGACTTCAGACATTGGGTACTAAGAAGAAGGTGGTATTTTGAGGAAATAAGCAAGAGAAGAAGTTCTTAACAATAGCTCAAGTAAAGAAGTTATTGCATCAGAATTGCGAGGCGTATTTGGCCCATGTGATAGACACCAGCAAAGAAGTTCCAGCACTAGAAGCAATTTCAGTCGTCAATGAGTTTCCAGATGTCTTTCCAGATGATCTACCAGGATTACCACCCGACAGAGAAATTGAATTTGCGATTGATCTAGCACCCGGAACAAAACCAGTTTCTAAAGCTCCATACCGGATGACACCAGTGGAGATGAAGGAATTGGCAACTCAGCTGCAAGATCTTTTGGAGAAAGGAGTTATAAGACCCAGTGTATCCCCATGGGGTGCACCAGTACTGTTTGTCAAGAAGAAGGACGGGAGTATGTGATTGTGTATTGACTATCGAGAACTGAATAAGCGAACTATGAAGAATAAGTACCCGTTACTAAGGATCGATGATTTGTTCGATCAATTGAGAGACGTTGTATGGTTTTCTAAGATTGATTTAAGATCCAAATATCATCAACTGAAGATCAGGCCAGAAGATATTCCGAAGACCGCATTCAGAACCAGATATGGGCATTATGAGTTTCTAGTGATGGCATTTGGATTAACCAACGTACCAACAGCTTTCATGGATCTGATGAATCGAGTATTCAAGAAGTATTTGGATAAATTCGTGATCATGTTTATAAATGACATTTTGATTTATTCCAAAATAGAAAAGAGCATGCAGAACATTTGAGGATAGTTCTGGAGATACTGCGACAGAAGAAATTGTACGCAAAGTTTTCCAAGTGTGAATTTTGGTTAAAAGAAGTACGATTTCTTGGGCACATGATTAGCAATAAAGGAGTGGAAGTGGATCCAACAAAGATTGAAGCCATAATCAACTGGGAGAGACCAAAAACACCAACGGAAGTAAGAAGTTTCATGGGATTAGCAGGTTACTATAGAAGATTCGTGCAAGATTTTGCGAAAATAGCTACACCATTGACAAAGCTCACCAGGAAAAATCAGAAATTTGAATGGGACGAGAAGTATGAGAAAAGTTTCCAAGAATTAAAGAATAGATTAGTATCTTTACCAGTGCTAGTCTTACCGGATGATCAAGGAAATTTTGTGATCTACAGTGACGCGTCATACAAAGGATTGGGATGTGTTTTGATGCAGCATGACAAGGTGATAGCCTACGCTTCTACACAGTTGAAACCACATGAAGATAAGTATCCAACTCATGATCTTGAATTAGCAGCTATAGTGTTTGCATTGAAGATTTGGAGGCATTATCTTTATGGGGAAAAGTGCGAGATCTACACGAACCACAAGAGTTTGAAGTATATTTTCACCCAGAAGGAATTAAACATGAGACAACGAAGATGGCTAGAACTAATCAAGGACTACGACTGTACTATCAACTATCATCCAGGTAAAGCCAATGTGGTAGCTGACGCTCTCAGCAGAAAAGAAAGGTTAAACATAATAATTTCATCCGAGGAATTGATCAAGGAATTTGAGAAGCTTGAAATCGAGGTCAGTGCCCAAGTATGTCTGCAGATGTGTTATGTGCAATGTATTTTCAACCAGAACTATTAGAGAAGATAAGAAGATGTCAGGAAGAAGTCATGAGCCATGAATGGGACAATTTGACAGGAGAAGAAATATGGACTCAAAAGGATGATAAAGGAATATTAAGATTTTCTTCCAGAATATGGATACCCAATATAACCGAGCTGAAAGATGAAATTCTTCGAGACGCTCACAACTCTAGATACTCAATTCATCCCGGGAGTACGAAGATGTACAGAGACTTAAGAGAAAACTTTTGGTGGCCAAGCATGAAGAAGGAAATTGCAGAATGGGTAGGTAAGTGTTACACTTGCTAGCGAGTCAAAGCGAAACATCAAAGACCCAGTGGACTGATACAACCATTGGACATTCCAGAATGGAAGTGGGAACATATCGCGATGGATTTTGAGGTTGGATTACCGAGGACCAGGGCAAATCATGATGCTATTTGGGTTATTATCGATATATTGATGAAGTCAGCGCATTTTCTTCCTATCAACGAGAGATTCTCACTGGATAAATTGGTTCGGTTATATCTTAAGGAAATTGTGACCCGACATGGAGTTCCAGTATCCATAGTTTCTGACAGAGATCCTCGATTTAATCCAAGATTTTAGAGAAGTTTTCAAGATTTTCTCGAAATGAAGTTGAATATGAGTACCGCGTATAATCCGCAGACAGATGGTCAAAGTGAAAGAACAATTCAGACTATAGAGGATATGCTAAGGGTATATGCGCTAGATTTTGAAGGGAGTTGGGATGAATATTTGCCATTGGTTGAATTCTCCTACAACAACAGTTATCATGCCAGTATTGGAATGCCACCTTACGAAGCTTTGTACGGGAAAATATGCAGATCTCCAATATGTTGGCAAGAAGTTGGTAAGAGAAAGATTTTGGGTCCAGAATTGATCCAGTAGACAAAGGAAAAAATAGAACTCATTCGGAAAAGATTAATAGCAGCTCAAGACCGTCAACGCAAATATGCTGATCCTGCCAGAAAGGATATGGAATTTGAAATTGGTGAGGCAGTGCTATTGAAGATTTCACCTTGGAAAGGTTTATCAAGATTTGGAAAGAAAGGAAAGTTGAGTCCACGTTATGTTGGCCCTTTTGAGATTTTGAAGCATGTGGGAAAGGTTGCTTATGAGTTGGCGTTACCACCTCACATGCAGCATATTCACAACGTGTTCCACATGTCAATGTTGAAGCGTTATTTGCCTGATTTGAACCATGTGGTAGAATACGAGCCAATCGAGATTCAGCCAGACTTGTCTTTTGTAGAGCTACCAGTGCAGATATTAGATAGGAAAGAAAGAGTGCATAGGAGTAAGTCTATATCTTTAGTGCGAGTTTTGTGGAGGAATCCTAAGGTTGAAGAGTCGACTTAGGAATTGGAAAGTGAAATGCGATCCAAGTATACTCACTTGTTTTCTTAGGCTGATTCTAAGGACAAAATCTTGTTAAGGGGGGAAGGACAAATTATGTGAATATTATATGTTAAATAAATAGATATGATGTGTTTTATAAATTTAAAGTGATTACTGCCATGATATTAGATGTTAAAGCTGTTATGTGCATTTCCGTGCGGGCCAGAAAATTTTTTGATTGAATAATATATGTTAAAACTGCAATTATATGAATCAGTCTGTAGTTTGGACCTGTATTTAATTACGTCTTTATCAAAGTACCTGTTTTATCTCGTTTATGTGCAATGGAATGTATTTTAAGCATATTCGAGGTTTTCTGTTAATTTATGTATCGCTTTGTTTTCCCAAAAAAATCAGCGGACCGGGACCCCACCGGGACGTCAAACCTCACAAAATCTGTGTTTTTATTTTTATAAAATTATTCGTATTTCAAATACCCTTTATTTTTTTATTTTTGAATTATTCACAAATTTTGGGGAATTTTGACATTAATTTTATATTTTAGCGCTTTTAAAATTATTCCCCGTAATTATTATTTTGGGGCCCTAATTATTATGATTAGGGGATAAAAATACCCTTAATTTATTTTGGGTATAATTTTTGTAAAAATATAAATAGCCCACTATTTCTTTTTAATTTATTTTAATTTCATTAAAAAAAAATCAAAAATACAACTTTGGGGGTGTGATCTTGTTCTTGACACAAATCCTGTGATTTTGAGAGATTTACTAAACCTCTGTTAACGCTTTTGTAATCAATACAATCCTCTCGAGGAGACGGATCTTTTGGTACCAAAATCACAAACTGAGGTGAGCTAATGATTAAAATCGATTTTTATGTTTTTGTTCTTGAAATCGTTTGTGATTCTTATTGATTTTTTGGTTGATTTTGATGTTACCAATAGCTTTAAAATGATCTTTGGAATTGATTTGAGTATTTGGTTGACTTGTTTTAGTTCAGGAATTGATAAGTCGAATTATTATTTTTTTTTGAATTTTTAAAATCGATTTATGAGTGATTTGTTGATGTTCTTGATAATTTTGAAGTTTAGAATAGGTTGTAATTGATATGAGCTTTGATTTGGTACTGGAATTACTGAGTTTGGTTAAGGATAGCTTGAATTTGTGATTTTCCGATATGTTCGCCGGAGTTGGGCTCGGATTTTGGCCTGGAAAATCGTTTCTGGTGATGATTGAAGGGTGCAAGGATTCTGGTTGTGTGTAGGAGATGATGGGGAGTTTTCTTGCGTCAAAACGAGCTAAAACCAGGGTAGTATGGTGGCTGATCGGATGACCGCCGAAAAACGGTGAAGTCGCCGGTTTCTGGGGACGAACCCAGATTCCGGTCGACCTTCGATCGGTTTCCGGTCGTCTTCCTCAACCCCCACCGCCCTCAGATCCTCCTGAAACCTTTTTTCTGGTTACAAAAATGTTTCTGCAGAATTTTGTATTTTTTTTATTATTATTATTTCAGTTTTACTTTTTCTTAAAATCATTTAGATTAATTTTAAAAATCATTTATTTCTTATTGTAAATTCTGAAAACTATTTAGTTAATTATTTTAATTTCCAAAATTTATTTTCTTTTATTATCTTTAAAAATTCAATTTGATTAATTATTTATAATTTATTTTAGTTAATTATTTATGAATTCAATTAATTGATTAAAATTATTTAATCAGTTAATTTTATTTATAAATAGTTAAATAAATGTAGATTATTTATAATTAATTCAAATAATTCCTAAAAATTATTTATATACTTTAAAAATTATATTTTTGTATTTAAAAGTCAATTAATATTATTATTAATTGATTTATTTCCATTTATTTCTTATTTTATTCATAATAATTAAACCGTTCGTTCGTTTAATACGAAACGAACGCGTATAGACTCAGAAAAATGTTACGCTTTCAATAAAAATACTTTGGAGTCCTAATTTCTTTTGTATTGCAATGTCATTTGATTTGTTTATCAGTTTGAGTCGGTATTTGATCGGTAAATGCTAATATTGACCTGATTTTAATTCTGAACGTACTAAAACCTATATTTTGACAATATGACTTATATGATACATGAAATATGTGATTACATGATATATAAATGACATGATTACGTGTTACGTGATATGCCTTCTATCTGTTTACAGTTTAAAATGTCATGCTTAGTTATAAACGATCGGGTAGATGTCAAGACGTATAAGTACGTTGATTGAGTTTCGTTTTGTCAATTAAGATAGTCCTTTTGTTTATAGAATCGAGTAGCAAGGAGTGTGGTCAAGTGCTAGACGGAGTTGATAGCCAGCAGTTGTAAGCCAGGGTTTTAGTGAAAAGTTATTAAGCATACCAGGCAAGTATTCTCCCCTATTCTAAATTCAGAATAGCTTATTATTTTACATATTCAAAATATAAGAACTGTTTATAAATACTTTGATAGCAAAGTGAATATAAATACTCCTATATTTATTGACATTCTCTTATTCTAGCAATCATTCTACTAGAACCAATCTTTTGATTTTATAGATAGTGAATAACTATACTATCCAGATATACTCTATACAGTGAAACTTTGAATTGAGATTAGCGAATAACTAATTGTTCTAGTTATTTCGCCATCAGTTGTTGAGATAACTCCGGACAATGTGACATGGGGAGTTGAATGGATAAGGATGTTATTGATCCGACTCCTTTAATCAAAATTTATTTTGTGAATTGATTATTGGTTAGCGTAAGAGGCCGAGGCACCGGTCCAACGTGAGCTATTATACGAAAGTGTAATATCTTGCTAGGCGAGTATATGCCTTTTTATGGATATCCAATAGGTACGGTATGGCTGCGGGATATCGATACCTATATTTACGGTATGGCTGCGGGATACCGGTGCTGTTTCGTGACTGATCATCAGGAACAACATAGTGCATAATTGTGCTTGATTAAATTGTTGCTTAAACTTTAAAGTTTATATCATCTTTGACTTTTACTCAAATATTGCTATTATTGTTCACTTACAAACTTTATTACTTGCTGAGCATCTCTTCGCTCATACTTGTTTATTAATCTAATCTTTTAGCTAAATCGGAGCAGGCTTGAGTTACAGGTTTTATTAGAGGTCAAGTGCTTGTAAATAGTTTGGTGTGTTTTCCAAGTAGGCTGTTTTGGGATGCTTGAATAGTCTAGAGGGTTGTAATAAAAATTTGAATAATTTGTAAAACTAATTAGACTTATGGTTTGTAATAATAGTTGGTTTGTATTAGTTCTTATTTCATACTATAACTTGTGATCGATCCAGTGCATGCAAGGGGTCATATTTATTAAATTATTCCGCTGTGACTATTTTATTATAGATTATTGGCTAGTGACCCCCAAATCTAGACCCCAGGTTTGGAGGGCATCACAGGAAGCCCCCTCTCTTGAGCTCAAGCCTTTACCTGAGCATTTGAGGTATGCGTTTTTAGGTGATGCATCTAGTCTGCCTGTTATTATTGCATCTGACCTTTCAGGTAGTGATGAGGAAAAGCTTTTGAGGATTCTGAGAGAGTTCAAGTCGGCAATTAGATGGACTATAGCAGATATCAAGGGGATCAGTCCTTCTTACATATATGCATAAAATTCTGCTAGAGGAAGGTAGCAAGCCTACAGTCGAGTAGCAAAGAAGACTTAATCCTATCATGAAGGAAGTAGTGAAGGAAATTCTGAAGTGGCTAGATGCAGGGATCATTTATCCTATCTTTGACAGTTCATGGGTAAGCCCAGTTCAATGTGTACCAAAGAAAGGTGGAATTACTGTGGTAGAAAATGAAAGGAATGAGCTTATCCCCACCAGAACAGTCACAGGGTGGAGGGTCTGCATGGACTATCGGAAGCTGAACAAGGCCACTAGGAAGGACCACTTTCCATTGCCTTTCATTGATCGGATGCTTGACAGGTTGGTCGGTCATGAGTATTACTATCTTCTGGATGGCTATTCGGGTTACAATCAGATTTGTATTGCTCCAGAAGATCAGGAGAAGACTACCTTCACTTGTCAATTTGGTACTTTCACCTTTAGACGAGTTTCTTCTGGTCTGTGTGGTGCACTAGCCACATTTCAGAGATGTATGATGGCCATCTTTTCTGACATGATTGGCCAGAATATGGAGGTCTTCATGGATGACTTCTCAGTCTTTGGCGATTCTTTTGATGAATGCTTGCAGAATCTGGGACACATTCTCAAGAGGTGTGTTGAGACCAATCTGGTTCTCAATTAGGAGAAATGTCATTTTATGGTGTGTCAGGGCATTATTCTCGGGCACAAGGTTTCTAATAAAGGCCTAAAGGTGGACAAGGCCAAGGTGGGGGTCATTGAGAATCTTCATCCACCAATTTCTGTTAAGGGAATTCGCAGTTTTCTTGGTCATGCGGGTTTCTACAAGCATTTCATGAAGGACTTCTCAAAAATTTCAAAGCCTTTGTGCAGTCTGTTAGAGAAAGATGTTCCTTTTAAATTCGATGACGTGTTCCTTTCAGCTTTTGAGACATTGAAGAAAAGTTTAATTACGACACCTGTCATAATTGAACCTGATTGGAATGAGCCTTTTGAGATGATGTGTGATGCAAGTGACTATGCAGTTGGAGCAGTTCTTGGGCAGAGAAAGAACAATATATTTCATGTGGTCTACTATGCTAGTAAAACTCTAAATGGTGCTCAACTGAATTACAATACTATGGAGAAAGAACTTTTGGCTATTGTCTACGGTTTTGAGAAATTTCGATCTTATCTACTTGGGACTAAGGTGACAGTTTTCACTGATCACGCCGCCATTGGATATCTCGTCTCAAAGAAGGACTCGAAACCTAGATTGATTCGATGGGTTCTTTTTCTCCAAGAATTTGAACTAGAGATCAAGGACAGAAAAGGAACTGAAAATCAATTTATTGATCATAGTTCGCATTTAGAAAATCCTAATGCTACTTCATTGGACAAGATATTGATAAATGAGTCTTTTCCTGATGAACAGCTTTTTGGAGTGCAAGAAGAAGAACCGTGGTTTGCAGACATTGTGAACTATCTTGTGAGTAATATCATGCCTCCCGACTTATCTTATGCTCAAAAGAAGAAGTTTCTTCATGAGATGAAGTGGTATATGTGGGATGAGCCATTTCTTTTTCGCCAAGGAGCTGACCAAATCATCAGGAGATGTATTCCTTATAGCGAAACGGGGGGGGGATCTTGCGAGATTGCCACTCAATGGCTTATGGAGGACATTATGGTGGAGAAAAGACAGCAGCTCATATTCTTCAAGCAGGTTTCTTTTGGTCAACATTGTTTAAAGATGCTCATCAGTTTGGTTTGAAATGTGATGGATGTCAACGTGTGGGTAATATGTCTGTCACACCCCAACTTAAACAACAAATTAAATATAACTATCACAACAAATAAATAAATATACCCAAATCCAAGATCTTACAGTTTAGGGTTTGGAACAGCCCAACACTACCATCTATTACAACTGATTTTAAATACCGAGTCCTCACACAAACTACTATCACTTATTCTACCTGAGCTCGAACATAAGCATCAGCATCACAGGTCTTACGGGCATTCTGCTTGAATCTAACCATAGCTGCTAGCTGTAATATCAGGGTAAAGCAAGGAGTGAGCCAAATGCTCAACAAGTGCTAAACAATACGATACAAATCATAAATCGAGATATATATTAAAGAATGTCAATGGGAAGATATAACTAGTGATAACGAGAGATAAACTTTGGGTGTTTGTATCAAAATAATTTCAAAATCATATCTTAATCAAAATCATTTTATGACGCTACGGATTACAGCCGGTGATCAGCCGCGAAGTAATCCCGAACCTCGCTGGGTTCTAAAACATTAATGGGAATCCCTAGGAAACTTTTAAGCCTAATATAAGTGTGGAAAGGACTCGCGTCTCAGTCCAGATCCACTATTCAAAGAAAACATTTACCCCCCTTTGGGACTGAAAACCCACATTTTATTTATTTCAAAAACTGATGCCGATTTATAACAAAATCTCTTTTACAGTAAACATTTTTTTTTCTTTTTTATCAAGGGATTATAGATCAACTCGAAACACGGGAAATATGGTACTAAATCTCAGGGCCATGATTCACAAAACTATACTTTATTAAAGTAACTGAATGGTTTTCATATATCAAAGATTAGACAAGGGGATTTAGTGAGGCTATTGGATATTATAAAGGGTAATGCCAAATTGGGCTTAAAGCAATGGTTTCTCATCAAGGTTCAAGTGCTGGATCATCAAGAAGATAAGCTTCATGAATACTAAGGGTGTTAAGGTATACAGAAATGATCATTAACTCAGGATATATCAGAATTGTCAAGCTTCAGGATAAGAAAGAGGAGTATCAATCAATGAGGAATCACTTTGATAAGTATCTGGATTTTAGGGTTCAAGGTAATGTTCTATAGGGGTTCAAGTATCAGGATGAGATATCAATACTTAGGAATCATCAGCATGTAAATCAAGAGAATCAACCAAGAGTTATAATTACCCTTTCTTTTATCCTGGCATTCAAATTACTTTAATATACTATCATGATAAGACCACTTTGCAATACGTACTCGAGGGTTCATGACATTTTTATATAATTCAAAGATAAACATAAGATACGCTTGATTTAATATATCAAATGACACATGATAGTTACAGCAATGTATGAACTATTAGCAGTAAATATGAAGGACAAGTTGAATCATTTGCCTTGAGAAAGGCTGGTCTGGTCTGACTGGTAGGAGCAACAACTGGAGCTTCACTCGACCTTTATGGCAAGTTTTCCCTCGTCTCGAGATCCTACATAAATAATAATAATCCTCATTATAATATACTCTCACCAACTTAACCTATTTACAACCCGAATTTAAACACGGATGGCACTTAGGCCTATATGCACTTAATTTATATTCACCTTTAATTTATAGTTGCACACACATAGCCACATAATCACATATCATATATTAATACCAAATAACACCATATACACCATAATGCAACACTAGGCTTGGATGATCTCGATCCCCCAACTTAAGTCACTTGGTCGCTAAACTAGACAAAGTTTTCTAATTTTGGCTTCCTAACCCGATGTGCCTTTACTAAACTATCCAAGAACTATTGACCCTCACTTGTGCCTTTTATTCTACTGACCTTATACTATCTTACAACTATGGTGGTCAGCCTAAATCCCACTCCTAAGTGTTCTAAAACTATGTGCTAAGTGAAAGTGTTCACTGGTGCAAATTTTAGAATGACAACTATGGTTTCTTGAGTGCATTTGACACCCTTAAACTATAGGTTTTCCTTTAAAATTCTTACACAAGACTCTGCTAACCTAAGGGCATCTCCCAAAATTGATGTGGCTCAAGGGCCTGGCTTGGGCCTTCTTGGGCCTAAGCTCAAAGTCCATGGTTCCCCTGTTTTCCTGGCAGAAAACACCCTAACTTGAATTAACTTGTGACACATGGTTCTAACTCATTTCCTATGAACTATGGTTGGAAAAACTTCTCTGACACTCCCTCTAACTAAGGCCCAACAGGGCCTAATGAGGGCCTACCCATGACATGGTCAAATCTCCCTATTTCTATGTTGCAACAAAACTGTCCCCTGCTGGACAGATTTTGTTATTCTATTTGTGCACCTAACCAAATGACATGAAAACCTCCAACCAACACCTAAAACCTTTTATATACTCCCAATACTAATTTCTGGTGGCTTGGGCCTCAAAGTGCACATCAATGACATGGTCAAAACTCACTCTAAACCTCAGGGTACTAAACTGATTTTCTGCAGAAACTATAACTCTCCTTTCTCCAAGGTTTTGACTTGACAACTCAACCACCAACAACCCAATACCCAAACCAAGACTTAAACATGGTGATCTACTAAACTAATTCCCTTATACTCAAAATAATCTTGGTGGAGATCATCCTTACCTAAGGTGCAATCATGGCAAAACAAAAGAAACCACATTTCACAACTCACAAATCATCAAGTTTTTGAAACAACAAGTTATGCATTTTATAAAGATATACACGACTTATTACCATGCATCAAGAAGCATTAATCAATATTAACACATTATTCCTACTGAAATTAAAGCTTACTAATAAAATCTTTCCAAATAATCAAAATCTTATAACATTATAAATGAAATCCACATGCATGCATGTCTTCGAGTTTTGCAAGCCAAACAACATGTTTTCTAAATATGTTTTACCAAGAAATTTATATGCAAGCCTAGAATGAGCTATATCTAGATGATCACTTAGCATGCAAGGAGTTTCATCAAATTTTTACTACAAAATTCAAGCCATTATCACATAAACATGCAAAAATTGAACAAAGCAACAAGAATGGTCTCAAGAACCATTCATTCGGCTCCCCTATGGTCATGGCCGAATGAAATAGAAGGGAATGGCCATTTAACATCAAGAGTTTTCTTCTCAAGACCTGGCACTTCACCATTCCTTGTAGTCCTCTCAAAAATAACCTTAAACTCACAAGAATCAAGGTTGTACTTTGAGTTTTAACTAAAACCTTAACATACAACCTTAAAACTTAAACTTCCTACTCAAAACTCTTTAAAATATAAGTGATCATGGCATGGGAAGTAACATTTACTTGTTGTAGAAGGTGGAATTTGATTGAGAAAGAAAGAAAATGGGGAGGGGGTTGATCTCGGCAAAACCCGAGAGTGAGGGGGGAGAAAACCGAGAGTGAGAGAGAGGAGGGAGGGAAGAAAGAGTGTGGTGATGAGTGATGTGTGAAATGATCATGTCTTTACTTATTTTATGGTTTTTGTTTTGACAAATGTGAGTGGAAATAGGAATTGACATGACCACCCTTCCACTTAAACTTGGATCATTTTACATGTAAGGGTAAATGAGGAATTTGGCTAGAAAATAAGAGTTAGTGGGGGTGGTAATTGTCTCTTTAGCCCTTTTGGATTGAATAGAAAGGATTTGCATGCAAGGACAACTATGTAATTTGCTAATTATAACAATTAACATTGATAAAGATTTATTTTTATAAAATAAAACACAAGTTCAAAAATTATAAAATTTATACCATAAAATAACTTGGATTTTTAGAAACTTTATAAAACTACTTTTGAATTTTGTGAACAAATAACTTTTAAAAAGATATTTATTCAAGGTTTAAAAATATTCCTTATAAATCAAAAATGAAAGAAATAAATAAATTTTTGCTTTGAAAATTCATATACCACATAACGAAAATTTAAGACGCAGAAATTCTCATTCACACAAGCAT